>NW_027185903.1:3963396-4037720 GCF_028583685.1 Petaurus breviceps papuanus | reverse complement strand
GAGAGAGAGACAGAGAGAGAGAGAGAGAGAGAGAGAGAGAGAGAGAGGGAGGGAAGCAGAAAGGGAGACAGAGAGAGAGACAGAGAGAGAGAGAGAGAGTGTATAGGTAGGACAGGGTGAGTTGAATATGAAGGAATGATATCTAAAAAATAAAATTACGGGGTGAGAGAGGAATATATTGGGAGAAGGAGAAAGGGAGAGATAGAATGGGGGTAAATTATCTCACATAAAAGACACAAGAAAACGTTTTCACAATGGAGGGGAAGAGGGTGGAGGTGAGAGGGACTGAGTGAACCTTACTCTCATTGGATTTGGCTTAAGGAGGGAATAACATACACACTCAGTTGGGTATCTTACCCTACAGGAAAGTAAGGGAGAAGGGGGAGGGGGGAATGATAGAAGGGAGGGCAGATTCGGTGAGGGAGAAGTCAGAAGCAAACACTTTTGAAAGGGGACAGGGTCAAAGGAGAAAATAAGTGGGAGGAGGGATAGGATGGAGAGAAGTATGGTTAGTCTTTCACAACATGACTATTATGGAAATGTTTTGCATAACTACACATATATAACCTATATTGAATTGCTTGCCTTCTCAATGAGGATGGGTAGGGAGGGAAGAAGGGAGAGAATTTGTAACTCAAAGTTGTAAAAACAAATGTTAAAAAAAATTTACATGCTTCTGGGAAATAATATATATAGACAATGGGGTATAGAAATATCTCTTGCCCTAAGAGAAAATAAGGGGGAAGGAGATGGGGGGAGGCATGATAGAAGGGAGGGCAGACTGGGGGAAGGAGTAATCAGAATTCATGCCATCTTAGAGTGAGGGAGGAGAGAGATGGGGAGAAAATTTGGAATTCAAAATCTTGTGGAAATGAATGTTGAAAACTAAAACAAATTTTAAAAATAAAAATAATTGCTGTCACAGTGTATAATGTTCTCTTGATTCTGTTCACTTTGCATCAGTTTGTATAAGCTTTCCCAGATTTTTCTGAAACCATCCCTCTTATCATTTCCTATAGCACCACAGTCATCCTATAGCATCACAATCATATACTACAACTTGTTCAGCCGTTCTTCAATTAATGGGCAACCATTCAATTTCCAACTCTTTCCACCACAAAAAACACCTCTATAAATATTTTTGTACCTATCAGCCCTTTTCCTTTTTCTTTGATCTCTTTGGGATACAGACCTAATAGTGGTACTTCTGTGTTAAAGGGTATGCACAGTTTTACAGCCATTTAGGCTCATTACCAATTTGAGCCAATAGCCAAGCAAATTGTGCCAGACACTGTGTTAGGCTCTGGGTATACAAGTACAAAGAATGAAACAAAAAGGAGAGAGAATACTAACAATAGCAAAATGACAGATCCTTGAAGAATTGAGATAAGTAATAATAACTGTTCCTTTAGCATTTTAAGGTCTGCAACATACTTTCCTCATAAGAGTCCTAAGGTAGATAGTGTACAAATAACTACAATACAAAATGATGCTTGTGTAAATCCATAAGGAAGAAGCAAAGCTACCATTGAGCAAGTTTCAGGGAGAAAGGACCTTTCACTACAGAGGAGATCAGAGAAGACTCCATAAAGGAATCAACATTTAAGTTGACCCTTAGAAAAGAGATAAGATTCTATAAGGGGAGAAACAGGAGGCAATGACATTGAACTGCTTGAGAAAATGCATGAAGGATAGACTGGCTGCCATATGTAAACTAGACAATATGTGGTACACTTTCACTAAAATATAGCGAAGTCTAGTCAGTAAGATGGTATCACATTGTAAAAGGGCTTGAATACCAGATTAAGGAGCTTGAATTCTATTCCGAAGACAATAGAGAACTATTGAAGGGTCCTCAACACAGGACATGATAAGGTCATATCCATATGAAGCTAAGTGTAGCAGCAATAGGAAGAATGGTTTGGGAGGAGGAATGGTCACAAGACTAGTTAGATATCTATGGCAATGGTCTAGGTAGATTGTAATGAAAGTCTGTACTACAGTGATGACACCAAGAATACTGAAGAGGGGGACAGATGTTAGAGATCACATTAACTGGCACTCAAATGGCACTTTAAGGTTGGCAAAGCACTTTCCTCACAAAAACCCTAGGTGGGAGGCAGTGCAAATATTATTATCACCATCATATAAGTATAGAAACTGAGGCTGGGAAAGATTGAAAGATCTGACCATGTTCATACAGCTAGTAACTGTTTGAGACAGAATTCATATCCATGTCTCCTGATTCCAAATATAGCACTCTGCTCACTAAGCTTCATGCGTAAATCAGGGGGTGTCATTGGTCCTCTTAGAGAACAAAGGATGAACAACAACAGCAATTGCGGCAAAGATAACAATTACAATTTTGTGTGTGATCACTAGATATAGGAGGCAGGAGAAACAACAAAGATAAATTTGGGAACATGGCAGACAAGATCACAATTTTCTGCCCCAGTAGAATATTGAAGACAGAAGAAAGCTGATTTAGGGACAAAAAGGGGCTGTTGGGATATCCAGGTAGAGAAGTCATGTAGGCAGTTTGAGATAATGGTCTGGAGCTAGGGGAAAAGGCAGGTTGGAGCTAAAGATATGGAAACTATCTGCAGCAGTGATAGAGTTGAAACTATGAACATGAATGAGGTTATCAAGGGTAACAGTGTAGAAAGGGAAGAGAATGAAGGAAAGAAACTGGAGGAGTCAAGATACTAAAGGTCGGGGAAGAAAAAGGAAAAAGAAAAGGAAGAAGAAAAGGAATAGTTGGAAGACAAGAGGAGAATAAGGTGAAAGGAAAGTTTGAGAGGCCTCTTTGGCTTGAATAGAAAAGGAGGGAGTGGCCTCTAATCTCAAAAACTGCCAAGTGGCCTAAGAAGATGAGGCCTGAGAGAAGGCTCCTGGATTAGTGGAGAGGAAGATCTCTGGCAATAGTTAAGACAGGTAGTTTCAGTAAAGCAGTGATGAAGGAAGTTAGAGTACAAGGATCTGAGGTCTTAGGATCACAAATCACAGAGTTAGAATTGGAACTCATCTTAGAAGTCATCTTGTCAATTTTAGATGAGCAGTTAGGTGGCACAGTGGCTAGAATGCTGAGCCTGAAGTCAGGACAAGGACCCATCTTACTTAGTTCAAATGTGGCCTCAGAGGTTTCCTAGCTGTGTGACCCTGGGCAAGACACTTAACCCTGCTTGCCTCAGTTGCCTCATCTATAAAATGAACCAGAGAAGGAAATGGCAAACCACTCCAGTATCCTTGCCAAGGAAACCCCAAATGCAGTCACAAAGAGTCAGACATGAGTGAATAACAAACAATAACAAAGTCCATTTTACAGATAAAGAACCTGAGGGTCAGAGGGATCAAGTGATCTATTCAAGGTCACACAGAGTAATTGGTATAATTGGGATTAGAATATGCTTGAAAAGCATTTAAGTGCATACTTTGTGTTAGGCACAATGCTGGGTTCTGGGGATATGAAGACAGAAAATTAAATAGTCGCTACTACCTAGGAACTTACATTATAGCAGGAGAGATAGTCTAAACCATCGACATCAATAGTCCAGGCAGACTGTAAAGAAGGCCTGTACAAGGCTGATGGTATAGACAAACACACACACACACCACACACACACGCATACTGCACATATAAGATACATAACAGTAACCATATGAGGTGACCGTAGAGTAAGTCATGAGCAACTTGAGGACCAATATGGCATAACCACAGACTACCCGAGTAGAAAGGAACAATATTTAAGAAGACTATAAAGGTAGGAAATGACCAGGCTGTGGGTTGTCAAACAAAGGAATTTACATTTGATCTTAGAGGTGATAAGGAGCCACTAGAGTTTATTAAATAGGAGGGTAATATAGTTTGGTCTTTGGCCATGGGGACCATGGATTAGAATGGGGACAGACTTGAGGCAGTATGCTAATTATGAGGCTATCCCATTATTCCCAGAGAGAAGTGATAAAGTGGCTGTGTGAGTGAAAGGAAGGAGAAAGATTTGAGAGACATTGTCGATATAGAAACAATAAGAACTGGAAACTCATTGAATATGTGAGGTGAGTGATGGGAAAATAGGAAGTTCAGGAGAGTTCAGGGAAAAGATAACGCATTCTGTTTCAGGCATGTTGTGAGTTCAAGATGCCTATTGGACAGCCAGTAGGCTGTCTTGACTGGAGAGAGCAGTTTCAATTGAGTAATGAGGTAGGAAACCACATTGCAGAAGTTTGGGAACATAGTGAGAGGAGATGAAGTGTATGTGCTAGGTATAGATGGCTTTTTAAAGCACATTAACTGAAAATGTAGCATTTTGTAGTTATGAAATGTCATTTTTCTTGGCTGATTATACATTACCAGGAGAATTACTGTTTTTCTATTATAGTACCAAACCTGAGTATTTAAGTTTTGATTTTGGGTTAAACAAACAAAACTACAAGAGTTTTTAAAACAGATATTTTAATTATTTTTGGTCATTCCAGATCTCATTTTTATAATCAATTTCTATAATGCTAAAGAGGTGTATGATACAATATAAAGTGTTAAATTTAATAGTCAGAAAATCTGAGTTTGAATCCTAGCTCTGTCACTTATTTCCTGTTTGACCTTGGACTTTATATCCTCAGCCTCAATATCCTCTTCTGCAAAATGAGGTGGTTGAACTAATCAGCCAGTTGTATCCTTTTCCATCTTAAATCCATGATTGTATGATACTGCTGATGGGTTCTTTTCTTGGCTCCCTGTGGCTGGTTTCCTGTTCATATTGTTCAAAGTCTCACACACAATTGGCTTCTATAGCTTATTTACCCTTCTTTCTAGCCTAACCTACCTTTCTCTTTTTAAAAAGTTCTAAAGAGGTTGTTTTTTGCAAAACGGAATTTTCTAATTTGAATTCAAGCTCTTTTTTTTTTTTGGAGGGGGGAAGGAAAGGCAATTTGGGGTTGTGACTTGGCCAAGGTCACACAACTAGATGTCAAGTGTCTATGGTTGTATTGGAACTCAGGTCCTCCTGGCTCCAGGGCCAGTGCTCTATTCACTGCGCCCCCTAGTTGCCCCTCAAACTGATTTTTTAGAGACTTTTTACTAGTGGACAAGAACTAAAAATGTATTTTTTTTTCCTATTGTAGCCATTTTAAAAAATCCTTGAACCATTTGGCTTTCTTATCTTTTAGCTTTTTAAATTTGGAAATAAGTTTCTCTTAACATTTCCTACACTTCTGAATTCAAACTTCTCCTTATTTCTCATTATTTCATTAGATCTACCTTGTACTTTGTACTTAGGCATACACTTTGAGAAGCTCTTACATGCTGACATTCATCCACTCTAGTATGAAATCACTATTCTTCTTTGGTTATTTGTGGGTCCTTCATTTTCAGAGAGGGTCCATTCTGCTCACAGTCATATCTTGTTGGTTTTTTTTTTAAGCAATTGGGGTTAAGTAACTTGCCCAAGGTTACACCGCCAGTTTTTGTGTGTGTGTGTGTGTGTGTGTGTGTGTGGATGTTAAGTATCTGAGGCTGGAACCAATCCCGGATCCTCCCGACTCCAGGGCTGGTGCTCTTACTCACTGTGCCACCCAGCTGCCCCTCACAGTCATATCTTATGCAGTATGTGCACTCTAGCTCACTCTGTCAAGGCGAGGTAGGCTACATTTCCTCTTGTTCCAGGGTTACCTGAGGAGGTAGGCATGGCTTTTCCTCTGCTGTTATTGACTTGAGCCCCCAATGGCTTTATTTTCCCCATTATTAGGGGGTACCTCAATTCTATTTAAGATCCATCAGCTTTTACAAAAGGAAATTTTCTTCAAAGACAGTCCATACAAACATATAAACATTTTCATTACCCTCTCTGAGCCATACTTGCCTGAATATCACTTTAGTTTCTGGAGAGGTTTGCCTTACCTTGATTCCTACGTAGTATTCATTCTACCGAGTTCATGCCCAGAGGTGACATCTCTGCCAGATGAATCCTCTTCTTAACTGTATGAGGAACTGAATGTCCTCCTAAAAATCAATCCTTGCTCTTTACAATACCCCTGCTGGGTTGGCTACTACATTTGGCCTTGGCTCCAGTTGCCAGATTCCTGTAGCCCATCCTCCTGACATTTGGAATTTCCGATGCTAGAGACTCTTCTCTCTGCACTAGAGGCTATGGAGAACAACAATCATTGAGAACTCCCAGAAGTGAATGATGCAAATGAAAATTAAATAAACTGCTAGGCTGTTATGAATATACCTCAGAAGCCAATCAAAGAGCCTTCTCTTCACACATGATTAGACTCCAGGAATCAGTTATGGAATGTTTACATGTGTTCCACACTCTGTCTCTCCAGGGGACTTCCTTTTCATGGCATCATTATTCTTTTCCCAGAAGGAGGCTTATTTGCCAAATTCTCCTTATGGAAAGATGCTGTCCCAGGTGCCCTGGAATTTCAATTTTTTTTTTTTTTGTTTTTTTTTTTTTTTTGCTTTTGGGGGGGGGGGAAGTAGGGCAATTGAGGTTAAGTGACTTGCCCAAGGTCACATGACTAGTTTTTTTGTGTTAAGTATCTGAGGCTGGATTTGAACTGAGGTCCTCCTGACTCCAGAGCCAGTGATCTATTCACTGCACCACCTAGCCACCCCTTATCCCAGTATATTTATTTCAAACTTCTTCCCATCAGCAATATTTTATGATAAAACAGATTACTATGGGAATGGTTTGGATTGCATTTACTGCGATGATGAAAGATGGGTTTCAGTGATTCAAACAAATAGACATAGTTGGGGAAATATGAAGATACTTCTTAAACCTCACTGAGATATTGGGGACTGGTGGGGAAAAGAAGTACATGGCTAAGGTGAGCAGGAAGAGATGACATTATGAACACTGTTGGAGGGGAAGGAAGGATGGTAGTAAAAAGAGCTCTGAAGTCAGAGAATCTGGATTTAAATTTCTTATCTGATGTTTACTACATATATGACTTTGGGCAGGGCACTTAGATTCCCTAGGTCTCTGGTTCCTCATCTGTCAAATGAGAGGATTCGAACATTGAAGATACTTCCAGATCTAGCATTATAAGTATTTCCTGGAAACAGAATTCAGTTTCAGAAATAGCCTAGCAGAGGAGAAATGGGGGTCCAGCTGGGCAATTATTCCTTTGCTCTTATAACTTCAAGAGGGTATTAGGCTAGAATTATTATCTCTACTGTACTTTAGGTATTTTTTTCCCCTTTTTGGAGGGTAGTTGGGGTTAAGTGACTTGCCCAAGTCACATGGCTAGTTTTTGTGTTAAGTGTCTGAGGCCAGATTTGAACTCAGGTCCTCCCAGGGCCAGTTGTCTATTTACTGCACCACCTAGCCACCCCACTTTAGGTATTTTTAAATTAGAAGTACAGTGCTCTTTAAAAGGCTTGGAATAAAAATTGCTTTCCCTGGTCATTCCCAAAGGGGAAGGAATAGTCTTCTCTTGCCATCTTAGTTATAGGTCATCAAGCACTGGTTACACAAAAGACCATCTTAGACAGGGAGCAAACACATTTATCTAAGCAAATACTAACAAGAAATCAAGGAAGATTTAGGTCTAAATTTCTCTCTCTCTCTCTCCAAAGTCTCTCTATTAATTCAGAGTAACCAAATTCTTATTTCCTTCATCTCTCTCTCATAGACTCCAAGGTCTTTCAGTTATTCAGGAATCACATCTCCCTCCACATAAGTAAGCAGTGTCACATGACTATCCTTCAGGGAACTGCCCACGATACCTGAAATAGGATTAGGTGTAGAAAAAGGTAGAAAGGTTGCATCCTTCACTACTAGCCCTACCCCACCATCCTCATAGCTTAGTCATGGGCTTGTTTATAACACAAGTACATTACTTGCTTTAACGTTACCCTACTCTATTCCCTGCCATCACTAGCCTTCTACTTCCTTCCCATCACTTAATGGTTGCTGAAGACCTACTAGCTCTGTACTTCTGTGTTCTGTAAGCTAAATTTTAATTCATGCAGTCGACAAATACCAATTGCCTATTCTGTGTTTAGTATGATGGCAGGCAATAAGATAGATAGTTCTCAATACAATGTGTAGTATTTATCATACAGGCTTGCTTTCTTTTCTTTTGCCTTTTTTTGGAGGGAAGGAGGCAGGGTAATTTGGTTTAAGTGAATTGCCCAAGGTCACAGGGCTAGTAAGTGTTAAGTGTCTGAGGCTTGATTTGAACTCAGGTCCTCCTGACTCCAGGGCCAGTGCTCTATTCACTGTGCCACCTAGCTGCCCCCATACAGGCTTTCTTGAAATGAAAATTTATCAGTACATATTTTGAATTCCCTCTTAGGCTCTGCAGTCCCATGTCATGCTTTTTTTTTCTTTTCTTACTTTGTATTTAAGTTTCAATATTTAAGTTTATATGATATGTTTCTTTTTCTTTTCTCTATTCTGTATTTGGGTTCTGGTGTTTGAGTCTAAAATTAAAAACAAAGAAAGAAAGTTAGGCTTAGAAATATATTAAAGATAGCCCCTGCCTAAAAAAAACCAAAACAACAAAACTTGTAAATTTGGGCGGGGGGGGAGGAGAAAGAGGATATCATATAAACATGAAAAGATAACCAGTGATGGAAGACAGTAAATGATTTATTGTAGCTCTAAATTTTAGGAATACATGGGCTAACCATTTTGCCAGTAAGGTTATGTCTTAAAAAGAATCCTAGTATCTTTTAAGACATTAGAAACAATAGGGGTGAAAAATGAAGTAGAAATAAGCAACTTTTATATGTTTAAGCATGCTGCATATATACATTGGGACCAGACCACAGGTGAGTATCTGAGGTTAAATAATATTTATAATAAACTTTTTAATGAAAACTTCCTCTATTACTTGAAGATGAGGCAGTTTGGTATAGTGACTAGAGTCCTAGACTTGAAGTCAGGAAGAACTGAGCTCCAAATCTTCAGATATATAATAACTGTATGATCCTGGGCTAATCATCAGCCTAAGTTACTTTACATGAAATTTTAAAAAGATGACAATACTGTCCCCTCCCCCAGACCAACTCCTTCCTTTTCTGTGAGGAAAAAATGGGATAATAAATGCAAAGCACTTTGCAATTTTAAAGTACTCAATAAATGTTATCTGTTATTATCACCTCAAACTTGGTCCTCCCTGTATTGAATGCCACAACAAACCAATAAGCATTTATTAAGTACCTACTATGGATTAGCAACCATATAAGCACAAAAAATGTAATAATTTCTGCTATTATAGGTCTTACCTTATGAAAGACTCATTACATGTTACAGGAAGACTCTGATAAAATGAATGTTTTCCTTAAAAAAAGTTTATTGGTTTTATTTGTTTTTTGTTTAACAAGTCTTATTTTTCTCTCCCTCGTTCTGCATTGGGAAAAAGAAAAAAAACAACAACTTTTGTCTTAAGTACATGTACACAAACAAAACAAATTTTCATTTTGGCTTTGGTCGTGCCAAAACAATACATGTCTTATTCTGCATTTTGAGTCCATTATTCTCTTTGTCTTGAAGTAACCAATATGCATCGTTGGTCTTTTTCAGTTGTGGTTTGTCATTGCGTGGATCAGCATTCTTCAGTAAGGAGATCAGAAGCCAGATTGTAGATTTCTGAAAAGCTGCTCTGTACAAAGTTATCAATTCATCAGCCAGTTAGCAGGCATATTTTAAGCACCTATTTTGTGCCAATGACAGGGGGAGGTTCTGGCGATACAAAAGGAAGGAAAATGACCATTCAGTCTAATGAAGGAGACAAGCTAACAAGTGTGTTCAAGCAAACTATGTATAAAAAAACCTTTTATTGTTGGATAATTTTTTAGTTGTATCTGACTCTGTGATCTCATTTGGGGTTTTCTTGGCAAAGATACTGGAGTGATTTGCCATTTCCTTCTCCAGCTCATATTATAGATGAGGAACTGAGGCAAAGAGGGGTAAGTGACTTGCCCAGGACCACGCAGCTAATAAGTCTCTGAGGCCAGATTTGAGCTCAGGAAGATGAGTTTTTCTGACTCCACGCCTAGCACTATGTCCACTGCGCCACCTAGCAACCCCAGGAAAAACAGGAAATAATCAATAGAGGGAAGGCACTAGAATTATGAGAGATTACAAAAGGTTTCCTGTAGAAGGTGGGATTTTAGTTGAGACTTGAAGGAATCCAGAGAAGCCAGCAGGCAGAAGAGGAGGGAGAGCATTCCAGGCATGGAAGACAGCTAGAGAAAATGCCTGGAGCCAAGAGATAAGAGTCTTGTTCATGGAACTTCAAGGAGGCTGTTGTCCCTGGAAGGAAGATGTGGCTTGGACAATAGATAAGGTATAATTGGAAAGGGGGAGGGGGGGGAGAGAGCAGAGAGGCTTGTAGGTTATAAAGGGATTTGAACACCAAAAAGAGAATTTTGTATTTGATTCTGGAGGTGATAGGGAGTCACTGGAGCTTGGTGTGTGTGTGTGTGTGTGTGTGTGTGAACATGGTTGGAACTGTACTTTAGGAAAATCACTTTGGTGGATGAATGGAAGATGGATGAGAATGTAGAGAGACTCATGGCAGGCAGACCAACCAGTAGTCTATTGCAGTAGTCCAGGTGGGAGGTGCTGAGGGTGTGCTCCAGGGTGGTGGCAGAATCAGAGTAAAGAAGGGGTGTATTCAGAAGAGGTTGCAAAAGTGAAACTGACAGGCATGGGCAACAGGTTGGATCTGAGGGGAATGAGAGACTTTGATGAATTGAGTATGTCACCTGGGTTGCAAGTTAAGGGACTGGAATGATGATGGTGTCCTAGATAGTAATAGGAAAGTTTGGAAGGGGGAAGTATTTAGAAGAAATAATAATAAATTTGATTTTGGACAAAGGTTTAAGATATCTACTTAGACATCTAGTTTGAGATATCTGAAAGGCAGTTGGAGATGTGAGAGTGGAGGTCAGTGGGGTTAGGGCTGGACAGGTAGATTTGAGAATCATTATGTACAGATGATAATTGAATCCCTGGGACTGATGAGTACCTCTGGTGGGAGGGCTGCTTTCTACCTTTGGTGTGCATCACTTAAATCTCACCCATGGCTGCAAGAAACTATACCATGTGCAGCAGCCACACCCTGATAAACCATTTTGGCAGACAGGCTAACCCAGATTGAGGGTTAACCAAGGGGTCTCAAACTGTCTGGATGACTTTAATGCCAGACTAGTATAGTAACAACCACACTATTGCACAGGGTGGTCTGCTAGTACAGGTTCTTTGATTTGCTTTTCTAATGATCTTATTTTAATTAAACAATGCAAACAGATAAGTAGAAAGAAGTGAATATCCAAAAAATAATCCAATAGACAGGGCTCCAACTATCTAAACAGAGTAATAGATGCCTAATCACCAGACCCAGGAACGCCAACATCTAGGTTCACAAAGCCAGGGAGATCCTTAACAACAGCTACCCAGAGTCTCCTCTGCCCAAATCACAAAGAAACATTCTTCCCATGAGTAAGCCCCAAGTAAAATACCAACCTCCCAGTATATATAGTTTTCAACTAATAGGCTCAGAGCCAGGAGGCACCACAACCTACTGACTCAGTGCCTAATTGACCCAGTACCAAAAGGTGTGAAAGCCTCCTGCAAGCAAACCTCCCATAAGCAAGCTTCCCCCTTAGTCAAGTTCCTCCCCCAAGGCAATATAAATCTCCCTGAATCACCTGATGGGCTCTGTGTCACTCAGAATGTGTCACAGCTGTGAACTGGGCTGGAGCTTAAAGAAGCAAGACATCCATGATTGAAATACCTGTGTATCTTTAGACCTGGGAACAGAGCCCATGTTCCAAGGGAAAAAGGAACACGGGTGGTCATATAGGCCTATTAATAGATGGAAGATCATATATTCCATTAACCCTACAACTAGGCACAGACTATCCAAAGTGGCAGGGAGTCCTTGGGAGAATGGAAACAGCAGAAACAGCAACAGTCACCTATTACTGAAGACTTGTGCAACTCATGGCCTTCTCATCGCCAACACTGTTTTTTATTTATGTAAATGCAATCATACTTCATGGATACACCCTTACAGCAAACACTGGCATTTAATAGACTCTGTCATTGTAAGCAGAGATAGACAAGGTGTGAGAGTGACAAAGGCGATGTGTGGGACAGGGTGCTAGACCAATCATAGACTTATCCTCTTCATAGGCTATCCTCTTAATACTCCTAAGCATTGATATTCAACAAAAGTGGCAGCCTGAAGGCAACACAGCTACCAGAATACTTCAGGATAATTCCAGGAGAAATGCAAGAAGCAAAACACACATCTGTACACAACTTTGTGGATCTGGCCAAGGCCTTTGCTACTTTACTGTCAGTCACGAGGGCTTATGGAAATTATGGCAAAATTGGGCTGCTCAGAGAAGTTTATCAGTATTGTACATCAATTTCATGATGGCATGGTTGCTCAAGTCCCAGAAAATGGACCTGTTCTCAGGCTTTTTGAATCACCAGTGGAGTGAATTGGGGGTGTGTGCTTGCTCCCATGCTTTTCAGCATGATGGTTTCTGTGATGTTGTCAGACTCCCTCAATGAGGATGAAAATGGCATTAATATTAGCTACAACAACACTGATGGTAAAGTATTTAATTTCAAAAGGCTACAAGCCAAGACTAAAGTGGAGAAGAGTTGGTGTGTGACTTTTTTGTTAGCAGATGATTTGTGCACTCAGAGCAGCCTCTGAAGTTGAGATGCATCAAAGTATGGATTGATTCTCTGCTGTTTATGCTAATTTTGGCCTAACAATTAACACCAAGAAAACAGAAGTTCTCCATCAGTCAGTACCATGCCATCCAACCAACCATACTGAATGCTGTGGATGAGTTCACTTACCTTGGCAGTATACTTTCCAGGGATGTATACATAGTTGATGAAGCTGATGTTGCATTGCCAGAGCTAGCTTAGTATTTGGGAGGCTCTGAAGGAAAGTGTAGGGGAGAAAAGGTATTAAACTGCCCACCAAACTGAAGATCTACATATCTTATATCCATTAACATTACAAAAGGGTAGACATTTTTAAAAAAAAATTGGCTATGAGAAGGGGAATAAATATAGGATGATAACTTCAGGGAGTGGTGGGGTCTAGCAAGGATTTTCATAGGTTAAGTTTAAGGGACACTTAAGTTTAAAGACACTAGGTTAAGTTTAAAGACACTAGGAGAGATGAAATGATGGGAGGTTATGACTGGACAAAGGAATTTCTGAACTCCTGATCGTGAAGTGGAATGCTGGTGGGTGATGGGAGATCAACATGTGAAAATCTTTATGTGTGGATCAAGTTGGTGGAGGAACAGGTCACAGAAGTTGAAGACATTGAGTAATTGGGATGTCAGGATATTTGAGGGAATGTTGGCATACACATTCACATTTCCTGGTATAATGGCTGTCCTCAACGATTTCTTCTCTATCACCTTCCAGATCTAGTCAATTGCCAAATATTGTCTATTTGATCTCTATAATATCTCGTGTCCATCCCTTCTCTTTCCTTGCACAGCCATCACCTTAATTCAGGTTCTTGTTATTCTAACTCATACTTGTTACTTCAATATTCTCTCAGCCATTGAGAAGACAAGAAATATGACGCCCATTATTTCAGTATCCTTCTAATTGGCATCTCAGCTTCTAGTTTCTTCCCTCTCCAATCCATTTCCCACATAGGTGCCAAAATAATCTTCCTTATGAATAGGCTTCATGTCTCTCTCCTGCTCAAGAATTTTCCCTGGGTCCCTGACTCCACAATAAAAGAGTGTGAAGAAAGTGGCCAAAGAGAAAGCAGTGAAGTGAAACCTAGCTAGGTTACATGAAATAGAATTTCTGAGAAAGGGGCCCCAGGGTGGAAACTTGGTCTGCTGAGTCCTCCCCATTCCAGTCACTGATCTTTTGTGACTATGACGATGACAGGTTAGCCCTGTCCCTTCTTTTCTCTGTGGGTTATCATTCTCTTCAGACTGAGAAATTCCACTAAGGAAGATACATCCTATCTAGTTGCCTAGGAAGCTCGCCATTTTCTCTTTCCACCAATCAAGAGTCTTTGTATGCTTTCAGTTGGTCTCTCTTCTTCCATTGGGCTCATACCCCATCACTTTCACCAAAAAGAGCATTCACTTGTCTTCTACATTAATTATTAGGTATGATATAGGTATGACCTTGAGGTCTAGACTAAGATAGCTCCTTGACCTGAATATGAATCTCTGCCAGAGAAAACATTTCTTATAATATATTTTGTTGTTGACTTGCTTTTCAGTTGTGTTCAACTTTTCATGACTTCATTTGGAGTCTTCTTGGCGAAGTTACTGGAGTAACCTGCCATTTCCTTCTCCAGCTCATTTTACAGATGAGAAAACTGAGGCAAACAGGGTTAAGTGACTTGTCTAAGGTCATACAGCCAGTAGGTATCTGAGGTTGAACTCAGGAAGAGGAATCTGAGGATTTGAACTCAGGAAGAGGAATCTTTCTGACTCTAGGCATGGCACTCTATCCACTGTATCACCTAGCCACTAATTCTAGTTCCATATTGTCACTGAGTGGAGAAACAGAGTATAATGTTCTTTGTAACTAAAAGATGAGCAAAAGAAGGCTGCTCATAGATATGAAAGTTGTAGATTAATATAAAGAAGCACCAAATAATTTGCATTTATTACAGCATTTGAAAAAATGTTTTTAGATGAATAGAGGCATACAGGCATATCCTTTGATTACTTATCCATTGTGCAATGGCTTTTAGTCATGTACTGGGTATGCATTAACACTTTTGGGACATCCTATACATCTGTGTTAGTTCTATACACATACACAATATATATGTCAGAGTCATATTAGAGATATTTTACTCCAATATTTTTCCCATATATTTGGAATTATTTCTTAATACCAACAGTGCTCTTTTTTTTTTTTTTACTTTTTGAAGGGGGGAGGGTAGGGCAATTGGGGTTAAGTGATTTGCTCAAGGTCACATGGCTAGCTTTTGTGTGTGTGTGTGTGTGTGTGTGTGTGTGTGTGTGTGTGTGTGTGTGAAGTGTCTGAGGCTGGATCCGAACCCAGGTCCTCCTGACTCCAGGGCCGGTGCTCTACTCAGCTGTGCCACCTAGATGCCCCTACCAACAGTGCTCTTAATGTTAAGATGATGATTCTTTTACACACACATAGAATTTCATAACTGAAAAAATTCTTAGAAAATGCCTAATCCAAGAGAATGTAGTATACAGTAACAACAATATTGTTTTAACAATGACTTTCAGTGACTTAGTCATTCTGATTATTATAAATGTCCAAATTAACTAAAAAGGACATATGAAGGAAGGTGCTATCTACATCCAGAGAAAGATAAATAGATAAATGTATAGAATGGTTTTACATACGTATACACACATATACATATTTGTGTCTAATGATGGCCATCTCTAGGGCAAGGAAAGGGTGGAGGGAAGGGAATAAGAAAAAGAAAAAGTTGTATGATAACTTTATTATATATTTGTACCAAATAGATTTGTAGTTTCATGTACAATCTTTTTTTTTTCTATACTATAATGTTATGGAAATGCATGCTTTATTTTTAAAGTTCAGAATAAAATAATTTAAAAAAATTGAAAATGACTAATCTAACATCCATATTTAACAAATGAGGAAACAGACCCAGAAAGAGGTTAAGTACTATGCCCAAGGTCACACAGCTAACTATAATCAAAGCTAGGGCTACAAGCAAATATCCTGATTTTCTGACTCCCAGTTCATCATTTTCCACTTCTACAAACTGTCTCTTCCACAAACACTTACAGATTCAGTGTATAAGATAGCCCTTGAGGCTTTAATATGCAACAATTCACAGCTGATGTTAAATGCAAAATAAAGCAGAATAAAACAAACACAAAAAATCCTGTCTTTTTTTGGTCCAATGGGGGGGGGGATGGGGAACAAATTTTAGACAAAAGGGCTTTGATTCGAATGCAACTATGAAAGACTTAAGAGCAATGCAATGACTAACCATAACTCTAGAAGACAGATGATGAAGCATGCTGCCTGCATCTTGGCAGAGAGGTGATGAATGAGAAGTGGCACACATTTTCAGACACTGCCAATCAGTGAATTTGCTTAGCTTAGCTCCACTTATTTGTTAAACAGGGAAGGACTTCTATAGAGATGGGGGGAGGGGGATAAGTTTTCCTTAGGGAAGGTGTTGGTGGATAGTTACAGATATGCAAAGAGAAAAAGAGAAGAAAAGAAAGAAGAATACCAATGAAACTTTAACACATGTGGCCCAGGCTTCTCTGAGCATGCCTAGTCTTGCCTTGGAGCCAGCCTTGAAGGGCCTTTGAGCATATCCAGTTTGTCTAACATGGAGACTGCTCAAAGGTCCCCTTAAGGCTGGCTCTGTGTTAAGACTAGGCTTGCTCAGAGAAACCTGGGCTACAAATATCTGGCACATAGTGAGTGCTTTATAAATATTTGTCAATTGATTAATTGATTAAAAAACATACCAAAGAGAGCAGAAGAAACTTCAAAAGGAGACACAAACAGGATAGTTTTTCTAACATGCCAAATTTAATGTTTGAATGGGACTAGACCTGTGACTTCATTAGCATAGGGAGCAGCCAATGAGGAAGCCTCTTCTAGTGTAGCTCCTACTCTGCAGTTTTGTCTTAGAGAGTGACCTAGGGCCCTAGGTTAAGTGATTTGCTAAAGGTCCCATAGCCAGTATGTGTCATAGGTGATACTTGAACTCAGGTCTTACTGGCTCTGAGGCAACTTCGTATTTACCATGTGGTTTCTGATATTTTTAGTTCTGTGAATTCCTTTCAACAACAAAAACAACAAAAAATATGCTGCAAATCCCCAGGGTAATTTAATATACTACTCATAATATTATTTTAAATTTTTTGTTTTCAGTTCCAAATTCTCTTCCTCCTATCTCCTCCTCCCCTAGCCATTGAGAAGGCAAGAAAAACAAAACCTGTTACATACATATACACACACACATATATGTTCAAGCAAAGCAAATTCCCTTACTAGCTATAAAAAAAAAGAAACAAAGAAAGAAAACATTCTCTGATCTGGAATCTCAGATCTCTAATCTGAAGTCCATCATTTTTCTATTTGGAGGTAAATAACATGCATCATCATGAGTCCTTTGAAATCGTGGCTGGTCATTGTATTGATTAGAACTCCTAAATCTTTCAAAGTTATCTTTAAAATATTGTTGTTACTTGGTTGGTTGGTTGTTGTCCTTCATTCTTTTTTTTTTTTTATAAGCAATAGGGGTTAAGTAACTTGCTCAAGTTTACACGGCCAGGCCAGTTATTTCTGGGTGTGGTGCTGAGTATCTGAGCCCGGATTTGATCCAGGTCATCCAGACACTGGAGCCAGTGCTCTTACTCACTGAGCCACCTGGCCACCCCTACAAGTTCATACCAGTCTTTTGAGGCTTCTCTTAAACACATCCTCTTCCTTATTTCTTTTTTTTTTTTTTTGCCTTTTTGGACGGCAATTGGGGTTAAGTAAATTGCCCAAGGTTACACGGCTAGTTTTTTTGTGTGTGTGTGGGTGGGTGTTAAGTGTCTGAGGCTGGAACAGAACTCAGGACCTCCTGACTCCGGGGCCAGCGCTTTACTCACTGCGCCACCTAGCCACCCCTTGTTGTCCTTCATTCTTAAAGAGGACCAAAATGATATCACTATGTTTCTGTCAAGATATAATGTGTCTGACTGTAGCTGGTCAGACCAATATGGGATCAGAAGGCTTTACCACAGGTTGGGTACAAATAGTCCAAATAAACATTTGGAATGGAAAGTCTAAATCTGTGCATCTCAGTATTGCTATTACTGCATAATCAGTTCCCTAGGTTTGACTCAATTCATTCTGTACCAGTTCATAAAAGTTTTCCCAGGTTTTTTGAAAATATCTTCATCATTTCCTACAGCATAATAGTATTCCATCACCTTCATATGCCATAACTTGTTCAGCCAATCCCTAATAGATTGGTATCCTCTCAATTCCTAATTCTTTGCCATCATTAAAAGAGCTGCTATAAATATTTTTGCAATATGGGTCCTAAATTTTTGTATATATGGGTCCTCATAATATTTTAAAGATTTATTAAGTGCTAATAGTAACTTGTTTATTGATTCTATGCTATCTTATTCTCTAAGTGTTTAATATGTTGGTCTCATCTCCCCAAGTAGATTGTGAATTCCTTGAGAAAAAGAAACAAGTCTCATGTTGTGATCTCTCTCCTCTGATGACATATTTCTTTGTCATAAGGATAGATAATATAGGAAGCATAGAGATGTATTCTAGTACATCAGAGAATGAGATCATGTTTCAAAAGAATCACTAAGTACTAAGTAAAGTAATATCTGATTTACTGGAAAACAGAGGTATGTATCAAGTGAGTCGGGTAGGAGGGGTTCCAACCTTTGTTTGTGTGAGCAGGTTTTATAGGGAGAGGGAATGTGAGCAGGCAGGCCTGATGCCTGGGGCAGGATACCTCTAGGTCCAGGAGGAAGCCAGAGATGAAGGAATACAGACTCCTTCATCCCCAGTAGCTCCCAGAACTAGGTCTCTAGCAGACTCAGCAGCCTACCCAGGGGAGCAGGGAACTATCTCTGGATTTTCCTAAAAGCATACTTTTAACCACATCATTCTCTTACTCAATAAATTCCAAGGGTTTCCTTTTATCTCTAGGGACAAATATAAATTCCTTTGTTTGACATTTAAAGCTCTTCTCAACCTAACTCCTACCTACCTTTCCAGTCTTATACTTTGTTCCCCTTTATGAGGTCTATGGTCTAACTAGACTGGCCTTCTTCCTCTTCCTTATAGAAAATACTTCATCTTCCATTTCTGTGCTTTTGACATGACTATTCCCCAAGCTCTCCCTCCTCAAGTCTGCCTCTTAGAATCTATAATTTCCTTCAAAACTCAACTAACTCTTGAATGCAAACAACAAAGAATGGAAAGACTAAAAAAAAAAAAACTAAACCAAAACCCAAACCAAACCCAATTCAAAACTTATCTCAAAGCGCCATCTTCTACATGAGACATTTCCTGATTTCCCACTTCAACAACTTCAAAGTTCAGATGTGTCACCTAAATCTATCCTTTTCTGATCTCTCACTCCCTGTTGCTAGTGTTTCCCTCCATGAATTTCTTCATATTTATTTTTCATCTGCTTATAGGTAGGTATACATGCTATTACTACCAATTGAATGTAAGCTCCTTGAGGTCGACTGTTTCTGCCCTTATCACTGTACCTGGCACATAGTAGGCAATTAATAGGTTCTTGTTGACTGCTTAAGACATTCAGGGACTAGGTACATCTATCTCCCCCTGCCTCCTTCCCCACAAAATGTCACACAAAGATTAGAAGAGGTTAATCTTCAGGGGAAGCAGAGTAGGAATAATTTAACTTTAGGAGCACCTCTCTCCCTCCATTCCCTCCCTTCCTCCTCACAAAGTATTTCCCAACTTGATCACTGATACTTGTAATTCCTAAATCAGGAAAAATCCTTTCATTCTATCATTGGACACACAATGCTTAAGACATAAAAAAAAAACTGGTTGAAGTATCATTTTTAAGATGAGTTTTAGTTAAATTGTAATCAGTTCACCAGGCCACAGGTGAAAATTACTGATCATCAGATTCATCCCTATTTTTACTGGGTTCTTAAACTCAAGTACGGTCATAGGAAAACACAGGCTGGAAAGAGGAGTGGAAGGGAATGAGCATTCATATAGTACCTACTATGTGCTGGGCCCTGTGCTAAGTGCTTCATGTGTATTATTTCGTTTGATCCTCACAACAACTTGGCAAAGTAGGTGTTTCTATCCCCATTTTACACCTAAGAAAATAGACAAACAAGGGTTTAAGTGACGCCCTGAGATTGCTCAGCTGGTAAGCATCTGATGCCTGATTTGAACTCATGTCTTTTTGACTATGGATCCTGACGTCTATCCCCAAGTCCCCTAGCTGCCTCTAAAAGGGTGCAAAGCTAAGGAGATAACAGGAGGCAGCTAGGGGTCTCAGTGGATAAAGCACTGTTAGGAAGACCTAAGCTCAAATCTGGCCTCAGACACTTACTAGCTGTGTGACCCTGGGTAAGTCATTTAACCCCTATTTGTCTCGGTTCCTCACCTATAAAATGGGGACACACTACAGAAGGAAATGGCAAACCACTCTAGTATCTTTGACAAGAAAGTCCCATGGACAAAATCCATGGGATCATGTAGAATCAGGTAGGAATGAGTAAATAACAAAAACAATAACAAGAAGGAAATGACAGATTTTATAGACTCAACACATTCACAATTCCAGTGAGGATGAAGGAGAGATATTTAAAGAGGCTTGAATGAATGCCTATGGGAATCATTGACTGGGTAGCCCAGGTTCTTATTTCAAGGAACTGACCACTCAGTTGATCATGAGTTTGTTGATTCTAAATAATCTACTGGAATACTAGGTTACACATATAAGAGGAAGACTACAAGGCGATGGGAGCACAGCTGTATCAGCTGTAGCTCAGGAAAATGGCTGCTTAAGTCACTGTTCCCAGGACATCAGCTCTGTCCAAATGCTGGCTAGCCCACAGCTGTGAGGAGGGAGGAGGGGTGGGGTTTTATACTGATGTAGTAAATTAGTGTGGACCCCACATGTGCAGAGAGGCCACCTGCGACAAAGGGCTGTCCTTGTGTGGCTCCTAGGGAGGAGAATAGATATCTCTAGCCTCCAGCCCTTCTCCAAGGAAACACATTCCTGCCAGGAGGGGAAGCAGGATGTTGGGGCCAGAGGCCACCACTCTGCTCTTCTCAGAAGTGTATCTCTTTGTTCCCTTAAATGTTGTTCATCCAGTGGATATGATCAGGTGCCATCTAGTTTCTGATCGCTTTGTGAGGAAGAGGGACACCAGGCTTTAGATCCAAGGCTTGATCCCTTTCCTGTATTGTTCAGTTGTTAATCATGTCTGACTCTTTGTGACCCTGGATGGAGTTTTCTTGCTAAAGATACTGGAGTGGTTTTCCATTTCCTTCTCCGATGGATTAAGGTGAAGGGAGGTTAAGTGACTTGCCTGGGGTCACATAGCTAGCTAGTGTCTGAAGCCAGATTCACACTGAGGTCTTTCTGACTCCAGGCCCAATACTCTGTTCTCTGAGCCACCTAGGTGCCTCACTTCTGCTTATTACTATTATATTAACTACAACAATAACTGATTTTTACATATCACTTTACAATGCCCTACCTAATACCATGGCCACAATGACCATGCATAGCAAATAGCAAAGAAGTTTGTTTATCCAAATCATAGCAAAACAGAAATTAGAGAAGGTATCCATAGGAAAACATACACAGATCAATACAGAGTGGAGTCATCCCATGGGGAATGAGGTAACTCAGCTTTACCAAGAGAGAGTATCCTGGATCTCACCTCAGGTTTCTAGAGTAACAAACTAGAAATAGGGATATGATGGGCAACCACCTGATCCTCTCACATCTTCCTTCATCAACCTGAAGGGAGGTTGGCCTCTTCCATCTTCTCTCTGGAAGGGAGGAGGCCTGCCCCTCCCACAGGGTAGGGCCTTCATCTTTGCCAGTAAGGAAAGTGTCCTATACCCATGGACTTTGAGATGGGTGATACACTGAAGCAGATGAAAGGAAAAGAAACCTGTCATAAGTCCATCAATTAATTATGAATAGGTCAGATAAGGCTAACCAGAGGTGTTAGTAGAATTCACTTATTAAGTCCAACTACATAGAAGGTACTGTCTTCCTTTGGGTAGTGAACCCTGGTTTAATGGGCCCAAATCACTGACCAAATTAGATTTTGAAGAAGACATATATAAAACGTGGAAGCAAGGACAATTACATTGTTTTCTTTTTATAATATTGATGGCTAGAGAAAGATTAAGGAATGGGAGCATGCTAATAAGGTGACCTTTGATAGAGTCAACAACTTGGCACATTGTCAAGAACCCAGTTGGGGTGGTGTGTACTACTAGTGTTATCTCCATTTTGTACATGTGGAAATGAAGGCTCAGAGAGGCTTACTTTCCTGTAGTCATGTAGCTAATCAATATCCATGACAGATTCCAATCTAAGCTTTTCATGATTATGAGGCAAGAATTCTCTTTTGAACATAGAGCTAGAGTTAGAAGGGGCTGAAAGGTCCATCTAATCCACATTCTTTATTTTACAGATGAGGAAACTGAGGCCTAGAGAAGTTAAGTGACTTGTCCAAGTTCACACAAGTAGTAAAGAGTAAATATCAGAGGTGGAATTGGAATCCCAGTCCTTACATTTCAGAATCTGTGCGCTTTCCATTGCATGAGAGTCATTCAACTCTTACTCTGATTCTGTTTTCTTTAAGAAGAAGAATTAACTAGCATTTACATGGTGCTTTAAGATCTGCAAAGCATTCTTAAAATGTTACATCATGTTGTTCTCTTAAGAACCCTGGGGATAGGCAATATTATTATTCCCATTTTACAGAGGAAGAAATTGAGTCAGACAGAGGTTAAATGACTCACCCCTTATCCCAGCTAGTAAGTGTCTGAGACAAGATCTGAACTCAGGTCTTTCCAGCTCTGTGGAGTAGGAAGGATAGGACCAGAAAATGAAGATGGGACAACACTGAATTATCATCAGGAAGGAGTTCAAACCACCAGCTGCAGATGAACAACATCATGGGGTGTTAAAAGAATTAGCAGATATAATTACTCTTGTCCTACTCATCTTTTGGATAGGAATTCCTTCAAGTGTGGACTGTGTTTTTGTCTTTCCATGAAGCGTAGACACTCATGACTTATGAGCACTTATATTTCAAAAATAATTGCAGGAAGAAGCTGAGGATGATGTAGTGCAGAGAATGCTGGATTTGGAGTCACGGGGGACCTGGGTTCAGTCTTTTCTCTGACCTTGCCTATCTGTGTGACCATGTGAAAGTCATTTAGCCTTTGGGGGGAAGGTACCTCCTTTGCAAATGAGGGGATTAAACTAGCTGACCTCTAATCTTAAAGGCCTAAATGCATGATGCTGAGGGCTTCATTTAACCATCTGAACACTTTCTCTTTCTGCTGGGGTTGCCAATCATTCAGATGGCCTGTTGGTTTGGAAAAGCTATTTTAGAAGACTACAAAGTAGTTATACGCTGCAAGTGTTTTGAAGGCACATATTTTGGTAACTGGAAGTTTCTATTTATTCTTTTGCCTCTGTTAAACACCACAAATTTACTGAACATACAAAAACAATGTAGCTGGAGGGTAACTCGGGACTGGAAAATTTCTCAACTTCTTTAAAGTGAAACCTCCAAGTTTTATCCACATTTTTCTGCAACCACTGTTAAATCATTTGGTATTTTGGTTGTGGCCTCATGTTCGATGCTGTGAGAAGCTGAGCAGCTCCCCAGTGCCGGATTCCATTACATATTTATATGTAAGGCAGGGAAAGATACTCTGTTCTTTTTTTAGGGTTTCAATTCCATTCCTGATTTGTAAATCAATTTCCTTTTCCTATTCAAACCCAAACAGCTCATATTGCTGCATATTTCTTGTGGTTATTGGTGTTACCAAACACCTAGGAAATCGTCCTTTTTCAGCCAAAAGAACTAGGGCACTGTCGATTAAAATCCTGCTTCTGTACTTCCTACCTGTATGACGTTGGGCAAATCACTTAACCTCTCTGTGCCTCAGATGCCTTCCTTATAAAAATGAGGAGATCAGAAGAGATGCCTCTGAGAGCCTCCTCGCTCTAGATTTGTGATCCTGCTTATTTGCTAAGGAATTTGTTTAATTCATCCAGTTCCTTAATTGGAAAATTGAATCACTTTTTTCAGATAGTGGTTGTATCTACATACAGATTATGATTGTGATTGTTACTTTCATTATGGGCAGCTAGGTGGCACAGTAGATAGAGCACCGGGGCTTGGAATCAGCAAGACTTCTCTTCATGAGTTCAAATCTGGCCTCAGACACTTATTAGCTATATGACCCTAGGCAAGTCACTTAATCCTGTTTGATTCAGTTTCCTTATCTGCAAAATGAGCTGGAAAAGGAAATGGCAAACCATTTCTGTATCTTTGCAAAGAAAGGCCCAAACAGTCACAGAGAGTTGGACTCGGATGTGACTAAAATGACTAAACAACAACATAATCACTATCATCATTATCAGAAATAATAACTTACTTTTATTCCTATAATGCTTTAGAGTTTGCAAATGGCTTTTCTAACCAAAACTCTAATTGGGCATTTTAGTTCCTGGGGCAATAATTATTCTCAAGATTAGACCTAAAGCAAAGATTATGAAATATCAATCGACAAGCATTTATTAAGTGTTTACCATGGACCAGGTACTGTGTTAGGTACTGTGGTTACCAAGATAAAGACAAAAACTATCCTTGTACTCAAGGAGCTTAGATTCTGTCAAGGACCCTCCCCTCTCCCAGATAGCACAGATGGCTGTCAGAAAGAAGAGACTAAAGCAACCAAACACTGGGCCTATCCTCTCCAGCAGCTCCCCGCCCCCCCCGCCCCCCTGCCAATTTCTTGATGTTATGTGTTATTTCTTCAGGATCCCAAAGGTTCCTAAATGGGTGTTTCTGTATGATGGGTGATAATGGATTAACATGTGATTCTCTCCTGAGTAACATTTACATTTTCACAATGGCCTTTGATGCTTTAACAGAAGAAATGAAACATCCAGGGGATTTCAGGTAGATCAGTAGCCTGGTATGGGAGTTTTCTGGTGGATGGAAGGTATTTCAGGGTCTCTCATATCTTGCCACCTAAATGCTTAAGATTGTCTCCACTTATTTTAATGCCATAAAAGTGAGAATAGAGTCAGTCTCAAGCAAATTGGTGAAGCAGGTTGAGTTATCTTGGTTCTTTATATATACCTTCCTTTCCCTGTGATGATGTCCTTTTTTCTCATCTTCCTAGGTACCCACTTCTCTCCCACTTCCTCCCCAATTTCTATAATCAAAACTTCCTCTTGGAAAAAGATTTAATAAATTGGTTACTGTCAACCCATCTCTAGTTTAGTAAATAAGTCTTAGAGAGCTTCCTGAGACCCAAAGAATTTAAATGCTTAATAGTAAATGTTGAGGAAGACCCAAACTCAGATGTTCCTGAATCTTAACCTAACATTTTTCCCACCTGGTCAGGCTTCCTGAACTGAGTTGCCAATGACCCAAAAAGGCTTACTATGTTATCTCTTAGAAGGGTATTTGTGTTTAGCAGATGACAAATCTCTGCTTTCTTAGACCTGTTTAGCTTAAGAAAGGAACAGATTGACAATGTCAGCCTTCAAGAGGCCTTTAGGAAGAGGCATTTTTGCAGGGTGTATTTTCAAAGTTACAGGGTCTTCCTGGCATGCCCCAAATGTCACTCTCTACTCTGAAGATCCCTAAGGCTGCCTAGGAGTGGGTCAGGCTGGCTACATGGCCCAACTGCTCTAGGCTAACTCAACCATGTTTTACAACCCCAAATCCAGTTTATTATGGTCATAAAGATACAATCTGTGTTAGAGAAGAAATTTGTTGTTCTCAATATGAGAGAATATTTAATATTCTAAAATTTAGCTATTTTTCTGATTTTATGTTCAATTATTAGGCATTGCATATCATTGAGAGATCCAATAAGTGCTTGTAGAACTGATCTGAAAGCTGCTTACTCTTCAACGGCCCCCCCTCCCCATGAAAGTTAGGGCCCCCATTTGTTTCTTCAGTAATCCTACCTCCCCCACACTTATATGCTTTACCTTTCATGGATTGACACAAACCAGAAGGGGAAATTCAAACTTAGAAAGAAAGAAGCTCTAAAAATGAATCTTTTTCAGTATCGATTAAATAAACAATGAACAACTATTCATTTTAAAAAAAGTTTTCATGATTTTCATGTCTTAGGAACTAGACTATTGGAGCAAATATCAAAGAATTGGAAAGTGGGGCAGGGTCCAAGCTCCTGGTGTCTGTGATTTAATGACAGAACTGAGGGACCTCTTCTCTGTTAGCAACGGCAGATATAAACCTCATGTAATCTTCTCCTAGAGTGAGACACTTTGGATAAGAAACCTCAAGAATGAAGCTCTTAATTATAACCAAACATGTAGCAAACAAAGAAACAAGGGTAGAGCTGGGACATTTTATTTGAATCTTGCCCACAAATGGAGGCAGTCCTATCCAAATTCTGCTAAAGATCAGTGACAACCTGGAATGTTTCGTTTCTCTGGTGAAAATTTCAATGTAAAGAATGATGCCAATTTATGTTAAGAAATATCAAAGGAACAGAAAGATGAGAGAGAGTCTAGACTCACCACCATGCTGAATTTGGATGTTTCTGAGTTTCCTTTGGGTTTCAGATTGACAGTATTTCCTGATTGAGAAAAAACAGTTTTTTCTTTTAGTTCTTTCTCTAAAAGTTTCCATCTTTTCATTTTATTTATCAATCAATTATAGGTATCTATTATGTACAGAACACTGATTTAGACACTGGGGAAAAATAAAAAGTTTAGATAATACAATGTACTGTTTCTTCCTTTATGAAGCTTTCAGTCTAGTAAGAGAACAGGACATATACACACAAATAACTATAATACAGACAATGCATAATGAGTGCATAGTATTAAACTGTTATTTTTATATCTGCCTAGTTAAAAGTAATTGCCTTGGGGGGAATTCGGGAAGGTTTTCTAAAGAAAGTGGCATTTCAAGTGGGCAGAAAGGGTTAGCTGCTATTTCAAGCTGAGACAAAGTCACAGAGGTGGTAAGGCACCGAACATATAAGGGGGAAATCGTTTGGCTGGAGCGTAAATTACATGGATGGAAGGAGGAGATAACTAAGTCTACAGCTTACTCCCTGTGTGACTATGGGCAAATTATTTAACTTCTCTGGTCTTTGGTTTCCTGATGGGTAAAATGAATGGGGTGGAACCAGATGTTCCCTAAGGTTCCTTCCAGCACTAAATCTATTATTATATGATCCTCTGACCAAATCTGCACATAAAGAAGATTTGGCAGCACTGTGAAATACGGTTTGGGATGTGGAAGAGGCCAGAGGTGCATAGACCTTTTGAGGAGTTATTGCATTAGTCTAAGAGGGTGGTAATGATTATTTGTAGTAGGGTGGTGGCACTGGAGCTAGAGAGGAGATTGGATGAGAACCATGTCAGAGAGGTGAAATCAATAGCCCTCGGGAGCTGAATGGATATGGGAGTTAAGGGAGAGAAAAAATCTAAGGTTGACACCAAGGTTTCCAAAACGAGACTGAGTAATTTATAACACTAATAGATATAGTGAAGCCAGAAGGAGATACAGGTGGTGAGGAAAACATGGTAGAAGAGTGCTTTTTCTGGAAGTTTAGGAAGGAAAAGGAGGAGAGAATTAGGGGACAGTAGCAAACTTGGGTCAGTGGGATGGATTCTGGATTTATCTGAATGAGGGGGGCATTTATATGTTTGTATATCAGGCAGCTAGGTGGTGAAGTAGATAAGTGTTGGGCCTGGAATCAGACAGACTCATCTTCCAGAGTTCAAATCTGGCCTCAGATGCTTACTGGCTATATGACCCTGGGCAAGTTGCTTAACCCTGTTTGTCTCAGTTTCTCATCTTTAAAATGAGCTGGAGAAGGAAATGGCAAACCACTCCAGTATCTTCTCCAAGAAAACCCCAATGAGGGTCACAAAGAGTTGGATAGAACTGAAAAGACTAAACAACGACAGCAGCAACAGGCAGATATGAAGGCAACAGATGGAAAGAAGAAATTAAGGAGCTATAGAAAAGAGAAGAGGTGATGCTAGAACAAGGTCTCTGGAGGCAGTGGAAATGGATGGAATCAAGGGCACAGGCAGAGTGCTTAGTCTTCATAAAGAATATTTCCACTGAAATAGGAGAGAAGTAGGGGACAATGAGAGATGATCCTGAGAGGTTTTGAAGAAGGAAGGAGGGTAGTTAACAATTTTGTTGCATTAAGAAGGCAGGAGGAGAGAAAGGAACAAGTATTTATTAATAGCATCGACTATGTGCCTGAGATTGGGCTCACTTTACAAATGTTATCTCATGTGATCCTCGCAGTATCTCTGGGGAGTTGGTGCTATTATTATATTCATTTTACAGTTGAGGAAACTGAAGGAAGACAAAGGTTAAGTGATTTGCCTCAGGTAATACAGCTAGTAAGTATCAGAGGCCAGATGTGAACTCAGGTATATCTTCCTGACTCTATGCACAGCTCTATCCATTGATCCACCTGGCTACCTCAGTTAAGGTGAAACAATGAAAAAGTCTGATTAAATTCAGCAAATATGTTGAAATATTGCTGATGATTGTGCTGTCCAAAGTGTGTTGCTCTAGCACTGGGGATAGACCTTCACTAAGTCATTCTCAATTTCTTGTCTGATCTTTCTAGTAATCATTGGATTCAATGGCCATGGCAAGTGAAATCTTTGAGTGTGGAACAGAACTATTGTTGTTTTTAAAAGACACATGATAATTGCTTAGCAACATTGTATAGTAGATAGAGTGCTGGACTTGGGGTGAGGAAGAGATTAATTAAAAACTCACTTCTCACACTTGGTAGCTGTGTGACTTTAAGTAAGTAACAGAACCTCTCTGACCCTCAATTTCCTATCTTTAAACTATAGGAGTTGAACTAGATGACTTTTAAATTCCTTTCCAGTCTCAAATATATGTATCTTATGAGAACTGATTTGTTTTTTCTGTGTACTCAGCTGACTGTCCCATATCAAGATATAAGTAATTTGGGTCATAGTAACTTTACCAGTTAAGGAGATTGTGTGAAAATATGATTTTGGCAAAGCGTGTTTAAAATAAATTAGAAACTGCAAGTTACGTCTTGGGTTATATTACTATAGTCTTTCAAGGAAGAAGTTGTTGTAAACATGCAAACTTTAATTCTGAATTAACACTAACATATCACTTAAAAGTAAAGTTGCTAGTATATCTCTGTTTATAGATTGCTTAATACTGCCATGGTAAACAGGCAATACCCGTCTAGGCAGTGCCCAAGGTCTTCAAAGATTTAATATATGTCAGTCTTGTTTTATAATCTACATATCATATAGGAGATAGGGCTACCTAGAGTTGGATGGGACTTCTTAGGTCACATAACCCAACCTCTTCATTTTACAGATAAAATAATTGAGAAATTTGTAGTGATTTACCAAAGGTAGTAAACATAAGAAGTGGGATATGGCATAGTAGATAGAATGCTGGATGGGAAGTCAGGAAGATGTGGTTCAAATCCAGCTTCAGATTTGCCATGTGATCCTGCAAAAGTTGCTTAAATGATGTCTGCCTCAGTTTCCTCATTTGTAAAATGAGGGTAATAATAGAACCTATACTCTAGAGTTGTTGTGAGGACCAAATGAAATAATATTTGTAAAGCACTTTGCGAATCTTAAAGTGCTATATAAATGCTCACTATTATTGTTGTATTAGAACCTAAGGTCTCTAACTCCAGAGCAAGTGTTCCTTCCTATGGAGGTATTGTATTGCTTTCCCTTCTCCTGCTGTCCCTCTTTGTGCAATTTGTGGGATTTCCAACTGACCATCCTTTAGTTAGCAGCCTGTACTCTGAGCAATCCTTCATGTACCATGCCCAAATTGTAATCAAAACCATATCCCTGATGGGAAAGACCCCTGATCAGGTAGTGCCTATAGGTTATAAGTTGTATAGTTATTTTAGAGACCATATCTCTATTATCTCTCAGAAATTTGAAAAATTGTGTGTGTGTGTGTGTGTGTGTGTGAGAGAGAGAGAGAGAGAGAGAGAGAGAGAGAGAGAGAGAGAGAGAGAGAGAGAATCTCACTATGGAACAGTCATCTATTATATAGTATCCTCTAAATCTTACACATTAAATTATGAGCCTCTTTTTGCCACTGCATTGGAAAGCCTACCCCCTCTCTTCTGCCAGTCCCACTAGTCTTTTAAAATGTGCCTCAACTTCCATTTCCTCTTGAAAGTCTTCAATCTATTAACCAAAAATCCCTTGTGTTAATCTTCCCTGAGGTCCCGTGAAAGTAAGGATGATGAATGTGTGTTATATGGAAGATGAAAATCACTTTGGAAAGTTTTAAAATGTCAAATGATAAGTGTTAATTGTTAGTGAAAAATTATAATGTGAGCAATGATTGGCTTTTTTCAAAGTGCAGATGTATCTTTCATCTATTGCTGCTCAGCTAAGCACTATCAACAAATATTCTGGGTCTTTTTCACAGTTTTTTTTTTTATTTTTGTTTTTTTGCTTACTAACTCTAAGCACAGCTGAAAGTTCACCACTATTTTTTTGGCTCTTGCCTAGTATCTGGAGGCAACTTAAGACAGGATGTTACATAAACTTAGAATTCCAAAATAACTCTTTTTGATTTTTATTACTAGTAGCATTTAAGTTCCAGTGAGGCAGGATATTTTACAGGCCTACACCACATAAGACTGCTCTGACCAGCATTGTTTTGCAATAACATCATTAATACATTATTAACCAAACCCCACTGTGAAGTCACAAAACCCTTTGAAATGCTATTTATTTCATTGCTTAGTTAGGATACTTAAAATATTGTTCCAATGGAAGTAGCTTCACTTTATAATATTGTTTCATCTAATATTGGTTTTGTTTCTTAAAAAATTTATTTTTAGTTTTCTTTTTAAAAAAATTATTTTTAGTTTTCAACATTCATTTCCACAAGATTTTGAGTTACAAATTTTCTCCCCATTTCTCCCTTACCCCCACCCCAAGATAGCAAGTCTACTGAATACCCCTTTCCCCAATCTGTTCTCTCTTATATCCTCCCTCATCCCCCCCCCCTAACTTTCTTGTAGGGCAAGATGGATTTCTATACCCCATGCCCGTATATCTTATATCCCAGTTGCATATAAGTAACAATTTTTTTTAACATTTGTTTTTAAAACTTTGAGTTCCTGATTCCTTCTTCTCTTCCCTCCTCACCCACCCCAACTGGGAGGATATGCAATTCAATATAGGTTGTACATGTGTAGTTAAACAAACCATTTCCATAGTAGTTATATTGTGAAAGACTAACTATATTTTCTTCCATCCTATCCCGCCCCCCACTTATTCTATTTTCTCCTTTGACTCTGTCTGATGGGGTGCTTGGGATCTATATTTGTAACATCAATTTGTAATACCACTTTATAACATCAGTCTGTAAAACCAGTTTGTAAAATCATACACCCCCCCCAGTCTCAGAGCATTAACTCTGCCCCTACCCCCCCCACCCCCAGCTTCAGAGCATTAACTCTGCCCAGCAACAACTCATGAATTGTTTATTTCAGCTTGGAACAATAACAAGCTATTCTTATGAATCCTTCACTAAAGTATCTATACACATTCCAGTTTAAGCAACTATTATCTCCCCCTTGTATAGTGTCCCACTGCCCCCATGAATCCTTTGGTACCCTATCTCTAGGTTGACTCCTTGGCTGCCTCAATGAATCCTTCAGGACCCTATCTCTGGGTTAACTCCTTAAGAGCCTTGGTTCCCAGACATCAATCTTGTCAAACATGACACTGATGGGTGGCAGACTGGGCAATTCTCCATCAGCCCTTGACTGCTCGCTGACTTAGTGACGTTTCAAGCCTAAAAACACACCTCCAGGTAGCCCCCCCCCCTTGGGCTTTTTCCCAGTGAATCATGGGCAATACGCCTGGGCAGTTATATTAAAAATGAATGTTCTTTTAAAAACTGGCCCCACCTTAACTCCTCCCCAATCCCACCCTTAATCACCTAGTTAGCATAATTGGCATGGATTCTACTATGTATTACCCTATAAAAATCTTAATTCTACCTCTTTGAGGTTGCAGGTCCTCTAAAGGACTCTTGCCCGTGTACAAGCTAATAATAAACTTACAGGTCCCCCTAAAGGACCCTTGCCCTCTGTAAAGCATAAAATAAACTTTTACAACTCTGACTCCAAGTTGGCTTGGGCTGAATTCTTTCAAGACTGAATTGAAGGTTTTCTGGTCTTAAGATAAAGATCAGAGTTCCTGCTGAACCTATTGGGAGACATCCCTCATCATGTCCCCTTTCAAAAATGTTTGTTTCTAACTCCCCTCTCCCCCAATCTGCCCTCTCTTCTATCATTCCCCTTCTTATACCCTCCCCCCACTTTCCTGTAAGGTAAGATACCCAATTTAGTGTGTATTTTATTCCCTCCTTAAGCCAAATTCAATGAGAATAATGTTCACTCATTCCCTTTAACCTCCCCCCTCTTCCCCTCCATTGTAACAGTTTTCTCTTGCCTCTTTTATGAAATAATTTACCCTATTTTTATCACTCCCTTTCTCCTTCTCCCAATATATTCCTCTTGCACCTCTTAATTTTATTTTTTAGATATCATCTATTCATATTCAACTCATCCTGTGCCCTCTGTCTATGTATACATGTACATACACACATATACACACACATACACCCTTATATAGCTACATATGTGTGTATACACACACACACACACACACACACACACATATATATATATAAACATATATATTCCCTTCAACTATCCTCATACTAAGAAAAGTCTCATGAGTTACAATTATTGTTTTTCCATGTAGGAATGTAAATAGTTCAACGTTAATAAGTTCCTTATGGTTTCTTTTTCCTGTTTACCTTCTCATGTTTCTCTTGATTCTTGTATTTGAAAGTCAAATTTTCTGTTCAGCTTTGTTTTTTTTCATAAAAAATGCTTAAAAGCCCTCTATTTCATTGAATGTCCATATTTTCCCCTGAAGTATTATATTCAGTTTTGCTGGGTAGGTGATTCTTGGTTTCAATCATAGCACCTTTGACCTCTGGAATATCATATTCCAAGCCCTTTAATCCCTCAATGTTGAAGCTGCCATATCTTGTGTTTTCCTGATTGTGTTTCCACAGTAGTAAAATTGTTCCTTCCTGGATGCTTGTAATATTTTCTCTTTGACCTGGGAACTCTGGAATTTGGCTATGATATTCCAGAGTTTTCTTTTTGAGATCTTTTTCAAGAGGTGATAGGTGAATTCTTTCAATTTCTATTTTGCCCTCTGGTTCTAGAATATCAGGGCAATTTTCCTTGAGAAATTCTTGAAGGATGTTTTCTAGGTTCTTGATCATGGCTTTCAGGTAATCCAATAATTTTTAAATTATCTCTCCTGGATCTATTTTCCAGGCCGGTGGTTTTTCCAATGAGATATTTCACATTACCTTCCATTTTTTCATTTTTTTTTAAAGCAATTGGGATTAAGTAACTTGCTCAAGGTTACACAGTCAGTTATTTTGTGTGGGTGATAAGTATCTCAGGCTGGAACCAATCCCAGGTCTCCCGACTCTGGGACCAGCGCTCTTACTCATTGCACCACCTGGCCACCCCTATTTTTTTTTTTCATTTTTATAGTATCTTGATTTCTCATAAAGTCATTAACTTCTATTTGCTCTAATCTGATTTTGAAGGAATTATTCTCTCCAGGGAGTTTTTGAAATTTCTTTTCCACCTGGCCAATTCGACTTTTTAAGGCATTCTTCTCCACAGTGATATTTTGGGCCTCTTTTGCCATTTCAGTTAGTCTATTTTTTAAGTTGTTATTTTCTTCAGTATTTTTTTGGGTATCCTTTAGCAGGCTGTTGTAATGCCAAGCAAAGGCAACTTCCCAAGGTTCAAAATATCAGCATAGCTGCTCTCCATTTTATTCAGTGACAAATTAAGAACAGAGAAAATCAAAATATAGGATAATTCAAAATACAGCATTCACCATGTGTAATTCAATAATTTCCAAGTACTACTCCACCCCTGAACATTACATTCATTTAGTCAATAACAAAGCCCCTCTTCTCAAATGGAGATTAGTTTCTAATCATAAACAAAGTACCTTCATTTGGTTAGTCACATAGCACAAAAGAGTCAAAAGTTTCCCACCCCTGGATCACAACTGAAAAGGCTATCTACCCCAGTGTTACAACAAGCTTAAGCACAGCATTTGATACCCAAAGAGAGGTCTTTTCTTCATCTTGACCCGAGGCAAGTTCTCAGCAATCTTTGTTCCTGGGGAGACAAAGCTTAGCAAGGCCACAAGATACGTTCCCAATGTCCTCATTAATTCATTCTCTGTCTGCAAAACAGTCCTAGGACCCCTGAAAACATTAGCAAAACCTCTTCCAGGATTTCTGTAAACATACAACAAGAAAATCCTTCTTCAGGGCTTCTAAACCAACAGCAAGGTTCTAGGACCTCTGCAACAACAGCACTGTCCTTCACCAGTGTACACAATTCATTTTCTATCTGCAGAACAGTCTCTGGGCCCCTGAACCAGCAGCAAGGTTCCAGGACCTCTGCAACAACAGCACTGTCCTTCACCAGTAGACAGAATTCATTCTCTGTCTGCAGAACAATCTCAGGAGCTCTGACTCTGCAACAACAGCACTGTCTTTCACTAGTGGAAGAATCTGGCAAAACAACATCAAAACAGACAGACAAAGTACCAGCATAACAGCCATGTCTCCTCAGTCCTTGGCAGCTCTGGGTGGCAACTCTCAAAAGTCCTGGGCAGCTTGAACTGGCCCTCAGCAATCCTCTCTGTCTCTCTGCCTCCATGATGCTGCTTCCAAAAAATTCTTCTGCCTCTCTCTCTGCTTGTGCCTCTTTAAATTCCCGTCACCACCTCCTCCCAGTTCAGCCCTCTCTTTTCTTGTCAACAAGTCCATCCCACAAGTGGGATTCACAAGTTCTGGGTTTTAACACAATCAATCTGAAAACCAAGCCAATACAGGGGGATCTTTAAATTCCATTACTATTATAGCTGTTGACTTGCATTTCATTATTTTCTTGCATCATTCTCATTTCTCTCCCAATTTTTTCTCCACTTCCTCTTACTTGCCTTTCAAAATCCTTCTTGAGCTCCTCCATAGCCTGTAATCAGTTTATATTTTTCTTGGAAGCTTTTGAAGCAGGAGTTTTGACTTTGTTGTCTTCTTCTGGTTCCATGTTTTGATTCTCTTTGTCCCCAAAAAAAGATTCTATGGTCTGATTGTGCTTTTTGTGTTTGCTCTTCTTGGCCAGCCAATTACTTGACTTTTGAGCTCTTTGCCATGGTAGAACTCTGCTTCCATAGTGGAGAGAGCTGTGTCCCAATTTTCTGGGATTTTCACAGCTGTTGTCAGAGCTATGAGGAGGGCACCCTCTCTACAGCCACCACAAGCTCTGGCAGCTAGTGTTCCTCACCCCAGGACCACCACCCAAGACTACAACCCAGATCCAAGCAGGTCAAAGCAAGAGCAATTACCCTCTGACTGTCTCTTGTTCACCCTATGATCTGCAAGCCAGGAGCTCCAGAGGCATCCACACAACAGTAGCTGCAGCCGCTGTGCTTCTGCCACCTCTGTTGCCTGGGGTGGGGGCCAGACCATACTCTTCCCTTACCCAGTTCCAGCAGAGTTCCTACTTTCTCTTTGGTGTTTATAGGTTTAGAAGTCTGGAAACTGCCATGGCTGCTGGTGATTCACTCTCCTGAAGTCTGCTCTGGCTGGTCTGGGATGCCCCCATGTTTGAGCCAGCACAGCTTATGTGGGACTGCTCAGGCCCCAGTCTGGTGTGATAGACCCTTCCTGTTGGCCTGCCAGGCTGCCTTAAGCAGGAGATTTGCTTCTCTTTGTCACTTTATGGGTTATGTAGCTCTATAATTTGTGTAATTTTTTTTTTACAAGTATTGGAGGTGGTTGGAGTGGGAGCTCAAGCAAGTTCCTGCTTTAACTCCACCATCTCGACTCTACCCCCCCCCAATATTTTTTGTGACCAATAATTAACCAATTTCTTTTTTTTAATGTTATTTCTTTATTTTATTTTATTTTATTTAAGCAATTGGGGTTAAGTAACTTGCTCAAGGTTACATGGCCAGTTATTTCTGGGTGTGGTGCTGAGTGTCTGAGCCTGGGATTCAATCTCCAGGTCATCCCAACACTGGAGCCGGTGCTCTTACTCACTGAGCCACCTGGCCACCCCTAATTAACCAATTTCTAACCAATTAGGATTAGGCAGAGGAATACATCTTTTAGCATTATTAGGAACATTTGATTATGATAGCATCCATTTCAACCCTTAAATTTTATGGAGGGAAAAACTAAGACTCAGAAATGTCAGGTGATTTGTCTAATGCCACATTAATTAACAACAAACAAAACTGGAACTAGAACCCAGGTGTCTTGAAGATCTTATGCTAGTTCCATCATGTTATGACTTCAAAGATACATCTTTTTGGATTCCACAGATGCTTCATTAAAAGGCTGTCACTTATGGAAATAGTTGTATTCTTTCATGGAGGGTGTCTATGTAGTTCAAAGCCAACTGGACTTCTAACCTTTCATAATTTTATGAATGTATGAAACAGACAACCACTCCCAAATAATTCAAGTAAAAGAAATAGAATTTGAGACTTGATCTTATTTACCAGATAATATCCAAAGTCCCACTGTAATCTGTGGTGTATTCATACCCTCAGGGATTGGCCAGTTCCTGTCTCTTTAAATTAACAATGGTATTTGAAAAAACCCAGATTATATGGATCTTGCATGTACCTTCACAGATGTTTCTCTCTTTTGTTTACCTTTGAGTGATTAACCCTTTTTTTTTGGTTTATGCATTACAGATGTATTCCTTGTTCTTCAGAAAACCTAATATTAAAGTATGCAAACATGAAAATGTTTAAATCAAGAACAGAAGCCCATGAAGAAGGGGTTGTTTGTTCTGCAGAAATGGTATATGGCTATGGAAAGTATGCCAAATTCAAATGGAACAGAATGGATGGGGAGTGGAGAGAAGGCACAGAGAGGCACTGCATATTTAAAAGATAGATGAGAAATATCCAAGAGTTTAAGGCAGAAAGAAGGGTAGAAAGCATTTGTGTGAGAATCAGTAGAGGAGAAAATAGAAATGTTATTGCTGTGACACTTTAGACCACCTTGGGAAAAAAATAGGCAAATACTCAAAAAATAGAATGCAAACTGGAAACAGAGACATGACTGAGAGGCATGGTCCTATATCATGTAGTTGCCACTGTGATATTCATAGCCCTTATGGTGGCTATGAATTTGCCGACATAATTCTGAATTACAAAATATAACAGAGTCTCCACATTAAAGACAGAACCAAAACATTTATTCAAACACCAGAAAGTTGAATCCCAACACCAGGAAGTCAAATCCATCATAGCAACAAAGAAATCTATATACCATAACAATGTAGGAGGCACCACCATCCCCAAGCCTTCCCTCTGCTAGAGCTTTCCTACAAACAAATACAGCTCACTGCTGCTTCCTCTCTCTCCCTCAGCTCTAATTGCTCTGACCAATTTTCTCTGGGCTCTGTTCCACCTTTCCCGCTCCATCCCTCAGAAAGTTCCTCTCACCACTCAGGCTTCCATGTGACTCAAGCAGGTCACATGGGCCTATTAATAGATGGGAAAGATCTTCCCATTTACAGTACCCTTACAATGAGAAAAACCCAAGAGTTCAAGGCAGGAAGCAGGGTCAAAAGCATTTGAGTGAGAATCAATAGTGGGGAAAATAGGAATGATATTTCTGTGACAATTTAGCCCACTTCAGAAGAAATAGGCAAAAAGCTTGAGAAATAAAATGCAAACTGGAAATAGAGGCATGACTGAGAGGCATGATATAGATTATATATCATGGCTGCATTATAGAGTAGTAATGAGAGATTACCATTATCTGACTGTCATTCAGAGTTCTTTTTCTCTGGCAAAAGCAAAATAACTAATAATTTCATTTTTATTCTTCATTATTTAAAAATAATTTTTTGATTTTTACAATTTCTTGCAACATCTCTCCCCCCTCTCTACTACCAGGGGACCATCCCATATAACCAAGATTATTGAAGAAGGAAGAGGAGGACGAGAAGGAGAAGAAAGAAGGAAGAAAAAAAGAAAGGAAGGAGAGGGAAAAATCCATTAGCAAAAACTGATCAATATATCTAAAAATATTAAAATATATGCAATGTGTCATACCTATGGACATTCTACCTCTACAAAGGAGTTAGGGAAGGTCTTCTCATATCTCTTCTTTGCTTGGTGTTTGTAATTTTGCAATATTCACTTTTGATTATTTTGTGATTCCATTTACTTGTGGTAGCCATTGTGTGTATTATTTTCTTGTCTCTACTTCCTTCATTTTTCAATGTGCTGATAGCTCTTAACATGCCTTAATGATAATTTCATTATTTAAAAGGTAGAGGAAGGGACAAGAGGAATTGCTCATCTAGACCTGATTGTGATATGTATTAATGATAATTAACATGCTATATATATATATAATGTATAAATAAATATATTAACTATATAGCCATATATTATGTTTTCAGATTGCTTAGATTTCTCTCTGTATCACTCTTGGAGAGACATCCTCATAACAAAGACTTAAAAAAAAAGTTAGGCTTAGTGCTCCATGTCTGTAACCTCAACTACTGATGGAGAGTCTGAGGATGGCAGTTTTCTTGAGTGCATTAGTTTTGAGCTGCAATGGGTCATGTCTATAAGGTGTCTGCACTAAGTTCAGAATTGACATGGTATACCTCTGGGAGTGGGAGGTCAACAGGTTGCCTGAGGAGGGGTTGACTGTAGTAGTTTGAAAATGAAAGTTCAAATCCCATGTGCTTGATCAGTAGTGGGATTAGGCTGTGACCAATTCCTGCATTTCCAACCTGGGAGAAATATGGAAACCCAGCCTCTTCATGAATGAATGAATGAATAATTAATCAGTTAATCAAAAATTAAAAAGAGAGTGGAAGAGAAAATCATTAAAATGTATCAATACATTATAAAAATTATATGTAATTTATGATGTTAGAAAAATTCTGCATACATCTCTACCTTTGAAAAGGAGGTGGGAGAAGAGGTAGAGGTGACATCTTAATATTTTTACAACATTTAATTTCTCTTGTTTGTTATTCTTTCCATCGACACTTTTCCAGTTGTTGTTTTCTTGACTCTAATTAACTTCACTTTGCATTAGTTCATCTAAGTCCCTCTGTGCTTCTATGCATTCATATTAATTATTTCTTTGTTGTTGTGCAGTCATTTTAGTCATGTCTGACTCTTTGTAACTCCATTTGGGGTTTTCTTGGCAAAAATACTGGAGTGGTTTGTCATTTCCTTCTCCAGTTCACTTTACAGATGACGGACTGAGGCAACAAAGTTAAGGGACTTTCCCAGGGTCACACAACTAGAAGTGTTTGAGGTCACATTTGAACTCATGAAGATAAGCTTTCCTGACTTCAGGGCTGGCACTCTATTCACCTGAGCTATTGTTTCTTGCAACACAGTAATATTCCATTGCACTTGTGTCCCACATTTCATTTAGCCATTCCCCAATTAATGAACATTTACTTTGCTTCTAGTTCTTCACTACCCTAAGTGCTGCTACAGTTTGGTTCTATGTGGAACCCTTTTTCTTTGACCTGATTTGGATCAACATGGAGGAGCTCCATGCTGAATTAGAAATGATAACATCCTTGGACTGAAGTGATCACTTGGTATCTTAACTTTACAAGGAGAGAAAAGCTACTGGTTGTCATCAGACAAATGCCCTAAATTTTGGGAAAGTAAGTTTAAAATGGTCCAGAGAAAAGGGAGGTATGACTTAAAATTGTACTATAGAAGTTGACACAATAATCTAAAAGAACTGATGAGATCACTGAGAAGAAAAAGACAGAATACTATCATTACAGATCACAGTTAACTAAAGAAGGGAAAACATTCTGAGGATAACAAAAGATGAATTTTTTTTCATTTTTCAAATGCTTCATTAACTTCTGATTTACATCATTCATTTCCGCCAGATTTTGAGTTACAAATTTTCTCCCTGTTTTTCCCCTACCCACCACCCCAAAAGAGCAGTCCCACAGGACATCCCCTCCTCCAATCTACTCTCTTCCATATCTTCTCCCATACCCCCTTTGACTTTTCCAGTAGGGCATGGTGGATCTCTATGCCCCAGTGGCTGTATATCTTATTAACCAATTACATGTAAAATAGTATTAATAATAATAATAATCATATATATATATATGTATTTAAACATTTGATTTTAAAACTTTGAATTCCAGATTCATTCTCTTCCTCCCTTGCCACCCACCCTTACTGGAAAGATTAGCAATTCAGTATAGGTTGAACATGTGTAGCTAATACAAAACATTACCATAGTAGATATATTGCAAAAGACTGACTATATTTCCCTTCCTCTTATCCCACCTCCCACTTGTTCTATTCTCTACTTTGATCCCATCCCTTTTCAAAAGTGGGTGCTTCCAACTTCCCTCCCCTCTCCAGCCTGCCCTCCCTTCCATCATCCCCCCTCTAAAGCCCTTCCCCCCTACTCTCCTGTAGGGTGAGATACTCTATTTAGTGGGTGTGTCATTCCCTCCCCGAGCCAAATTCAATGAGAATAAAGTTGACCCATTTCCTTTTGCCTTCCTATTCTTCCCCTCCATTGTAACCATTTTCCCTTGCCTCTTCTATATGAGATAGTTTACCCCATTCAGTCTCTCCCCATCTCCTCTCATTATATTTCTCTCTCATCTCTTAATATCACCTTTTAAGTATCCTCCCTTCCTATTAAATTGGTCCTGTGCCCTCTATCTATGTATACCTGTAAACATATATATACACATTCACATTTGTATTCATATGCGCATATACTCTCCTATATAGACATGTATATACACACATACATATATATGTGTATATATATATATATTTCTATTCCCTTCAACTATTTTCATACTGAGAAAAGTTTCATCAGTTACAATTATTGTTTTTCCATGTAGGAATGTTAATAGTTCAACTTTGATAAGTTCCTTATGATTTCTTTTCCCTGTTTACCTTCTCATGCTTCTCTTGCTTCTTGTCAAATTTTCTCTTCAACTCTGGTCTTTTCATCAAGAATGCTTGAAAGTCCTCTATTCCACTGAATGACCCTATTTTCCCCTGAAACATGATACTCAGTTTTGCTGGGTAGGTGATTCTTGGTTTTAATCCCAGCTCCCTTGACCTCCGGAATATCATATTCTAAGCCCTTCGATCCCTCAGTGTAGAAGCTGCCAGATCCTGAGTTATCCTGATTGTGTTTCCACAATATTCAAATTGTTTCTTCCTGGCTGCTTGTAATATTTTCTCCTTAATCTGGGAATTGCAGAACCTGGCTATAATATTCCTAAGAGTTTTCTTTTGGGGATCTTTTTCAGGAGGTGATCAGTGGATTCTTTCAACATCTTTTTTGCCCTGTGGTTTTAAAACATCAGGTAAGTTTTCCTTGAGAATTTCTTGGGAGGATGATTTCTAGGTTCTTTCTTTGATCATGGCTTTCAGGTTCTCCTATAATTTTAAAATTATCTCTCCTGGATCTATTTTCCAGGTCAGTGGTTTTTCCCATGAGATATTTCACATTTCCTTCTATTCTTTCATTTGTTTGTATCTGTTTAACAGCATCTTGATGTCTCATAAAGTCATTAGCTTCCATTTACTCCAATCTAATTCTGAAGCAATGATTCTCCTCAGTGAGCTTTTGAGATTCTTTTTCCATCTGGCAAATTTGGCTTTTTAAGGCATTCTTCTCCTTACTGTCTTTTTGAATCTCTTTTGCCATTTGAGTTAGTCTATTTTTAAGGTGCATTTTCCTCAGTCAGGCTGTTGACTCTTATTTTGTAATTTTCTTACATCATTCTCCTTTCTTTTCCCAATTTTTCCTCCACTTCTCTTATCTGCTTCTTAAGGTCCTCTATGGCCTGTAACCAGCTTGTATTTTCCTTTCAAGTTTTTGGTGCAGGAGTTCTGACTTCACTGTATTCCTCCTGTTCCATGCTTTGCTCCTTTTTGTCCCCAAAATAGGAGTCTAATGTTGGATTCTTCTGTTTGCTTTGCTTCCTTTGCCTGGTCACATTGCCATTCAATTACTTGAATTTTGGGCTTTTTGCCACAGTAGGACTCTGCTATCAGAAAGGGGAGCTTCATACCAAATGCTGGGGTTTTCTCTGCTGCTGTAGGTATTAGTTGGGTGCCCTCTTTGAAGCCTCCACATGCTCTGGCAAAACAACATCAAAACAGACAGACAAAGTACCAGCAAAACAGCCATGTCTCCTCAGTCCTTGGCAGCTCAGGGGGCAGGTCTCAAAAATCCAGGGCAATTCAAAGCGGCCACTAGCAATTCTCTTAGTCTCTCTCTCTCCACGAGGTGCTGCTTCCAAAAAGATCTTCCGCCTCTCTCTAGTGTCTCTCCAAATCTACGTCACCAGCTCCTCCCAGTTCAGGACTTTCTTTTCACATCAACAAGTCCATCCCACAGGTGAGATTAACAAGCTCTGGGTTTTAACACAATCAATTTGAAAACCAAGCCAATACAGGGGAATCTTTAATTGCCATTACTATCACAAGGTATTAGTTGGGTGCCCTCTTTGAAGCCTCCACATGCTCTGGCAAGCTGGTCACACACCCCAGGACCTCCACCCTATACTGAAATCCAGATCCAAGCAGGTTAAAGCAAGAGCAATTACCCCTCAGACTGGACACTTGGTCCCCTACACTCTGCAGGTCAGGAGCTGAAGCTGCCACATGGCAGCAGCTGCCACAGCCCTCAGTGGCATCTCGTCCTGGGGACAAAAGCCGATGCACTCCCAACTAATGGGTCCCCAAATCCACACTGCACTGATCTCTCACTTTGTCCTTAGCATCTATGTGTTGATAATTTTGAACCGCCATAGCTGCTGGTGATCTGGAATCCCTCCAGCCTGTGGCTGGTCAGGATTGCTCTGGGGCTAAAACCTAGGCATGGGGCTGGGCTCGGCTCCCAGAGCACTGCACTGGCCACTTGTTGCGGGCCTACCAGGATGTCCTCAGTGGGAGATTATCTTCTCTGTGTCGTTTTGTGGGATCTGTAGCTCCAAAGTTTGTTCAGAGTCCCCTTTTACATGGATTGGAGGTGGTGAGAGCCAGAGCTGTGGGGAGATCGTGTTTCTACTCTGCCATCTTGACTCTGCCCCCCTCTTTTATCTGCTTCTTATGGTCCTCTATGGCCTGTCAGCAGCTCATATTTTTCTTGGAGGCTTTTGGTGCAGGAGTTCTGACTTCACTGTCTTCCTCCTGTTCCATGCTTTGATACTTTTTGTCCCCAAAGTAGAAGGCTAATGTTGGATTCTTCTGTTTGCTTTGCTTCCTTTGCCTGGTCTTGTTGCCACTCAATTACTTGACTTTTGAGCTTTTTGCCACAGTAGGACTGTGCCACCAGATAGGGGAGCTTCATTCCAAATGCTGGGGTTTTCTCAGATACCAGAGGTATTAGTTGGGTGCTCTCTCTGAAGCCTCCACATGCTCTGGGAAGCTGGACACATACCCCAGGATCTCCACCCTAGACTGCAATCCAGATCCAAGCAGGTTAAAGCAAGAGCAATTACCCCTAAGACTGGTTGTTTGGTCCCCCTAAACTCTGCAGGCCAGGAGCTGAAGCTGCCATGTGGCGGCAGCTGCACCACAGCCCTCAGCAGCTTCTCACCTCAGGGGCAAAAGCCGACACACTCCCAGCTACTGGGTCCCAAAGTCCACACTGCATTGACCTCTCACTTTGTCCTTAGCATCTATGTGTTGATAATTCTGGACCTCCACACTGCTGGTGATCTGGAGTCCCTCCAGTTGGTGGTTGGTCAGGCCCGCCCTGGGGCTAAAATCTCTGGCTCACGTGTGCCTGGTGTGCCTGGGCTCAGCTCCCAGAGTGCTGGGCTAGCCAATTCCTGCCGGCCTGCTGGGCTGTCCTCAGGGGGAGGCTATCTTCTCTATGTCATTTTGTGGGTTCTGTAACTCCAAAGTTTGTTCAGAGTCCCCTTTTACATGAATTGGAGGTGGTGGGAGCCGGAGCTCCAAGGACGTCCTGTTTCTACTCCGCCATCTTGACTCTACCCCCAAAAGCTGAATTTTTTTATTTTGGAGGGCAATTGGAGTAAGTGACTTGCCCAAGGTCACACGGCTAATTTTTGTGTAAAGTGTCTGAATCCAGATTTGAACTCAGGTCCTCCTGAATCCAGGGCTGGTACTCTATTCCCTGTACCACCTACCTGTCCCAACTGCTGCATCTACTTTGTTTCCAGTTCTTTGCTAATACAAAAAAAGTTGCTTTGAATATTTGGATGTATATGAAATTTTTCTTTCTGCCTTTGACCTGCTTGGAAATACATGCCTAGTAGTAGACTCTCTGGGTCAGAGCACATGGAAGTTTTAGTCACTTTCTTAGTAAAGTTCCAAATTTCTTTCTAAAGAAGTCAAACCAATTCAGAAATCCACCAACATCCTATTATTGTACCTGTCATTCCACAGCAGTTCAAAAATTAATTCTTCATTTCTTTTGTCACTTTACTATTTATTGGGGGGTAAGATGAAACTTCAGAGTTGTTTTGATCTGTCTATTTTTAGTTACTTGAAGCATTCCTTCATATGGTTATTGATAAACAGTTTTCAGTTCTTTGGAGAACTGTTGTTTCCTAACCCTTAGATTACTTTGGATCATAGATTTAGAATTGAAAGAAATCTTAGCACTCATCTACTAGTCCAGGGGTAGGGAACCTGCAGCCTTGAGGCTACATGTGGCCTTTTAGTTCCTTGGGTGCCGTCTTTTGACTGAGTCTAAGTTTTATAGAACAAATCATTTTGTTAAGGGGATTTGTTCTGTGAAGTTTGGATTCAGTTAAAGGGCCACACTTGAGGATCTACAGGGCCACATGTTGCCTTGAGGCCACAGGCTCCCTACCCCAGTTAAGTCTAATCCTTTGATTTTAAATAAAAAGGCCCAGAGAGATTATATGTCTTGCTGAAGAAGTAAATGTACATCTGGGAAACAAACCTATGTCCTTTTACTTTCTCCACCACCGATCTAGTTTTCCCAGTGTTGCCAGATTGATTTTCCAGTCTTCATTCTAAAGCACCATACTGTCAAGTTCCATGCTCCTCTAACCTATAGCATATATGTGAGTTGAACCTTGTACAAGTGATGGAAAGATTGAACAGGTAGAAGAAAAGATGGCAACTTGGGTTCTTGACTTTTGGTGATCAGTTCTGTGTTATTTGTCCTGTTGGGTTAAATAAAAGTGAAAAGCATCTAAACTAGCATACCCCTGCTCATGAATTAGCCAACTGTGCTCCTTTCTCACTGTTTGTGCATGAAGTTGTCAGTAAAAGCCAAGGCTGATTAATCTTTTATTTGCCCTCTCTCTGGTCTCTTCCTCCTTTTCCTTTCCTCCTACAAGGCCACTCTGAGAAATAGCTGAGCTGAGATCCTCCCCTCTCTGACTCCCTCCCTTGATCATTATTTTAGGAAAGACACTGGTCATGATTCATTTCACTTTTACCTGAACTCTCTCTAGACTTCTCCTTTTACTCACCTGCTCCATTATATCTTCTTCTGCTAATACTCCTCCCCACCTTTTAAACGCAGTTCTATGGATTGTTTTCTCCCATTAGAATGTAAGCTTTTTGAGGGCATGGACTTTCTTGTTTGCTTGTATTTTTATCCTCATAGCTTAGCACAGTACCTGGTTTATAGTAACTACTTAATAATTCCTCTATCTACCTATTTGTTTATGTATTTATCTAATTTCTATCCATTTCTTTATCTAATCTAGAACCAAGACACAATACATCCAAGTATCCGTGCATACTTATCTAATACCCTAATGTTAGGTCCTTGTAATATGATGCTGCTGCTGCTGCTCATAGCTAAGACTAAGACTCCACCCTACTCTTGGTAGGCACATGTTAGTAAGAGCCAACCATTTTGGGAATAGGTGTCAGGCATGCTACTGCTTTATTGAATTCTTTATTGCTTACTTTACTTTCTAGTTTGAGTAAATGACTTTTGCTCTGAAGTAATGTACCTTCTGGTCTAGTAAAAGAAACAGTGGTGGGGTTTTATTATCTTTGGATGTGAGTGGATATGACCCAAAGTATACCTCGAACCCAAAGTGGCTTTTAGGTAGCTCACAAATTAGGAGCATAGATTAGGCAATAGATGCCTAATAGATATTGCTGAAATAAATAAAGCTCCAGGTCAGCTGCTTAGGTCAAGCTTGTCAACAGATCACTGAAGTGGTGACTTTTCTTGTTCATCTAAACATAAGTGTAGGGTGTAAAATCCAGGATTTAATGTAGGAAGAATATCTCAGGATAATATTGGATCATAGATTTAGAGAGGACAAAAACTGAAGAGGCAATTTAGTCAACCCCACTTTCTACAAAGGAGGAAACTGAGGCCCATAGAGGTTAAGTGACTAACTTAGGGTCACACAGGTATTAAGTTGTAGAGCTCTGCTTCAAACAAAGCTCCTCTGACTCTGAAGTCAATTTTCTGTGTGTTTTTAAAAACTGTATGTAATAGTAATGTAAATGGGAGGCTCTTTCCCATTCATTAATAGGCCCATGTGACCTGCTTAAGTCACATGGAAGCCTAAATCACATGAGTTGTGGTGGGAGGAGCTTTCTGAGGGGTGGAACAGTAAGGGTGGAGCAGGAAGGCTGGAGCAGACCCCAGAGGAAATTGGTCGGAGTAGTTAGAGTTGAAAGAGAGAGAGGAAGCAGGCAGTGAGCTGTGAGTGTATGTTTGTGGGAAGGCCCTAGCAGGGGGAAGGCTTGGGGATGGCAGTGCCACCTACATTGTTGTTGTGTATAGATTTCTTTGTTGCTATGATGGATTTGGTTTTCTGGTATTGGGATTTGGCTTTCTGGTGTTTGAATAAATGTTTTGTTTCTGTCTTCCATGTAGAAAGTCTGTTATATCTTGCAATTCAGCATTATGCCTGCATATTCATAGACACCATAGGTACTGTGAATATCATATTGATGCTACACTGTACTATGCTAACACAGGTGAGAGTCCATTTTAAGGATCCCCAAGGGTTCATTCAAGCTATTTTGCTTTATTGAATGCAGTTTGTAGTAAGGAAGGCCATTTATTAGGACTTGGCAATCATTTCAGTGTACTGAAAATGAGTTGGTTGGAATAAATAACCTCAAAGTTCACTTGCAAATCTAAATTCTACAATCCTATTATTTACAATTACATTTATTGTAATGGAATTTGACCTATACTTTTTTAATATTCAATTTTATTTTTCACTTATGGAATAAAATAATCATTTCCATAAGATAATAAAATAAAAAAAATGATTGCACATGAAACTGCAAATCTGATATGCACAACTTGCTATTCCTTTCAAATATACAACAAAATTATCATGTAAATTTATTTTTCCCCCCTCTGTCCTAGAGATGGTTACCATTGAACACAAATAGGTTTACATCTGTAAATTATTATATACATACTTCTATTTATCAGTTCTTTCTCTGGATTCAGATAGAATCTTTCTTCATATGTTCTTTATAGTTAATTTGGGTGTTTATAATAGTGAAAATAACTTATTTGCTCTGTCATTCTTAAAATAATATTGCTGTTACTATTCAGTATTCTTTGGTTGTGCTCATTTCACTCTTCATTATTTTGCACAAGTCTTTCTATGTTTTTTTCTAAAATATTGAGATCATTATTTCTTATAGTATAATAGCATTCCATCATAATCATATATCACAACTTGTTCAGCCATTCCCCAATTGATGGGCATTCCTACAATTTCCAGTTCTTTGCCACCACAAAGAGAGCTACTATAAACATTTTAGAACATATAGGTTCTTTTTCTTTTTCCCTAATTATCTTTGGAAATAGACCAAATACTGGTGTTGCTGGGTTAAAAGGTATAGGTACTTTAGTAACTTCTTGGACATAATTCCGTATAGCTCTCCAAAATGATTGAATCAGTTCCACCAAGGAATTAGTGTCTCAATTTTTCCACATCCCCTCCAACATTTGTTACTTCCCCCGTCTATCTTTTTAACCAATCTGGTAGGTATAAAATGATGTCTCAAAGTAGTTTTAATGTGCATTTCTCTAATCATTAATGATTTAGAGCATTTTTTTCATTTAACTATAAGTTGTTTTGATTTCTTCACTGGAAAACTGCCTGTTCATGTCCTCTGATCATTTATCAATTGGGAAATGACTCATATTCTTATAGATTTGACAAATTTCTTTATATATGTTAGATATGAGACTTTTATCTGATAAACTTTCTATAAAAATCACCCCCCCTCCCAGTTTTCTGTTTGGCTACATTTGTTTTATTTGCACAAAACCTTTTAATTTAATATAATTGAAATTTTCCATTTTATACCTAACTTTGTTCTCTATCTTTTGTTTATTCATAAATTATTCATCCATCCATAAGTCTGATAAGTAATATGTACCATGCTCTGCTAATTTTCTTGTAAAAATCTTTCTTTATATCTGGGTCATGTATCCATTTTGACCCTATCTTGGTAAATGGTGTAAGATATTGATGTATGCTCAATTTCTGCCACATTGCTTTCCAGTTTCCCAACAATTAATTGACCTATATTTTTTGAAGGGATGTGGTGGCAGATTCTAGAAGAGAGGCTATACTATATGCCCTTGGATAGCAGATACAGAGGAAACTGGCATTTGACATCTCTCTCTCTCTCTCAAAGATTTAAATAATAGTGAAATACAGGAGCAATTAGCATTCTTTTAAATTAAATAAATTTTAAATTCAACTTTAAGATTTATTTAGTGCTTTTCTCACTACAGCGGTGAAGTTGTTAGTGCAAGTATCTCAATTTCCATTTTCTAGATGAAACTGAGGCTTAAAGTCTAAGTAACCTGCTTGTGGTCATGTCTAGTAAATATTGGAGGTGGGATTTAGACCCAAGTTACTTGGTTCTAAGTTCAATGCTTAACCCATTGCATCACTCTAACAAAACATGAAAGCTTACTTAAGAAAAACAAATTAAAAAACATTTATTTAGTTGTCAAATCAAATATGTATTAAGTGTCTACTATGTGCTGGGCATACTGTAACCTCTGGGGATACAAAGAATGGTAAAAGGCAGTGGCTTCCCTGAAGGAGCTCACAGTCTGATGGGAGGTGGGGAGGAAAACCACACAAAGAACATCACACAAATACAGGAAACATTGGAGATGATGTTAGAAGGAAGGCATTAAGATTAAGGAGCCCTGGGAAAGGGTTTTAAAGGAGGTGGGACTTTCTCTGAGACTTGAGGGAAGCCAGGAGGCAGAGATGAGAAGGGACAGGATTGCAGGAATCCCCATTCGTTAGGCAGTGAAAATGTGGAGAGGTTGGAAATGTCTTGCTCTAGGAGCAGCCGGTGTCATTGGATTGCAAGTGCACAGAAGTAAGATGTGAGAAGAATGGCAAGGTAAAGAAGGGAGGGATTACAAAGGGTTTCAAAATCTAAACAAAGGATTTTATATTTGATCTTGAGGGCAATAAAGAGTGACATGTTTATTGAATAGAGGAGTGATATGTCAGACCTGGGTTTCAGGAAGATCACTTTGATAGTTGAGTGGAGAATGGACTAGAGTGGGAAAAGGACTTGAAGCAGGAAGACCAACCAGCAGGCTGCTGCAATAGGCTAGGTGTGTGGGGGTAATGAGAACTTGTACCAGGCATGGAGGATAGCCAGCCATTAGAGTCGCTTGTACGAGAACAGCAAGGAGACCAGCATCATTGGATTGCAGGGTGTGTGTGGGTGAGTAAGGTAGAAAAAGACTGAAAAGGTAGGAGGGGCTAGGGCTTTAAAAACCAAACAGATATTTGGACCTGGAAATGATTGGGAGCCACATTAACTAGGTAGTGGAAACTAACATGTCAGATTTGTTCTTCAGGAAGCTTAATTTGACATCCTCCTTAATGGAGAATGAATTGGAGTGGAAAGAGACTTGTGGCAGGCCGACATACCAGGAAGCTATTGCAATATCCGAGTGTGGGGATGTATATCCTCCATGCCTGATACAAACCCTTATTACCACCATTGGTGAAGACAGAATGAAGAGTGGAGGATGACACCTAGGTTGCCAGACTGGCAGACTGGGATGTAGTGCCTCCTAATTTATTGTCTACTGGGGTTTAGTATTATTCACACAGCACTGTTTATTGCAGTAAATATTGTAGTTAAAAAATAAATTAATTAATAGTCGGGACTTAACCTACATCCACCCTGACAAGCATTGCATCTTTTTTTTTTTTTAAAGCAATCGGTGTTAAATAACTTGCTCAAGGTTACACGGCCAGTTATTTCTGGGTGTGGTGCTGAGTGTCTGAGCCCAGATTTGATCCCCAGGTCATCCCAACACTGGAGCGGTGCTCTTACTTGCTGAGCCACCTGGCCGCCCCTAAGCAATTGGGGTTAAGTAACTTGCTCAAGGTTACATGGCCAGGTGTTTCTGGTGGGTGCTAAGTGTCAGAGCCCAGATTTGATCCCCAGGTCATCCCAACACTGGAGCCGGTGCTCTTACTCGCTGTGCTACCTGGCCGCCCCCAAGCATTGCATCTTTGTTAGAGATTTTTATGACCTTTCCTTCTAAAGCAGAGTAACAGGGATGTGACATGAACACTGACATTTCCAGACCTCACTCATATGGCACAAATGAACTCAGCTCACCACCCTCTGTACCTCACAGTGAATAATAATGTGCTTTCCCTACAGCAATCCTATGTTGAGATATGAATAGAGTTATGACCCCCATTTACAGATCAGAAAACTGAGGCTCAGAGAGGTCCAGTGACTTGGCCACAGTCACACTAATTTAACTCAGGAGTCCAACCAGGCCTCCAAGCCCAGTGTTCTTTCTGCTACCTCGTAGCAGCAAGCACCCTAGCATATCCAAGGCGGCTGCCAACACAGGTTCTTAGATCTGTTTTTCTAAAGGAGAACAACTCAAAATGGGTTAACAATCTTGCTTTAGGGGAGGCTAGGTGGTGCAGTGAATAGAGTACCATCCCTGGAATCAGGAGGACCTGAGTTCAAATCTGGCCTCAGACACTTAATACACAAAAAACTAGTCATGTGACCTTGGGCAAGTCACTTAACCCCAACTGTCTTTCCTCCCCTTCCAAAAACAAAAACAAACAAACAAAAAACAATCTTGCTTTAATCAAACATGTCATTACCTAGTTTAGGGGAAAAAGATCAGCACCCCGAATTCAGAGAATACAAACAAGTTACAAGCAGACAACAAATACAGAGAAGCATCAGCAGATAGGCTTCCAACTATCTGACCATTACATCCATACCTAGTCAGTTACCAGAGATGGAAGCATCAACATCTGGGCTTTCAAAGCCAGGGGGCTCAATGGCTGCCTAGTATCTTGTTTGGTCAAATCATACAACTCTTCTCAAAGTGAGCCCCAAAGCAAAGCCTCACATCAGGGTATATATAGCCTTCTCCTAGATCAGAGAATGTCACAGCCCTCTAGACCCACTGGCCAATCACACAGCATCAAGGTGTGGGCATTCCTGAAAACCAAACCTCCTGCCACAGGCTCTGTGTGACCATATTCACCCAATTAGGGGGCAGAGTACATTTTCAAATCAAGGAAGGTTCTTTGAGTCTAGCCTAGGGGCAAGGAAGATCTTAGATTCCCATTCACATAACATACCTCACACCAGTTGCAGACAATGGCAACAAGCTTTGACAATGTAGCCATTGTTAAGTTTAATGTTGAGGGACATTTTAAATTTGTAAATACAGTATGATTACAGATAAAATGCCTCAGCTGGTTGCCAGTGTAAAAGTTATTATTATTTTTTCTCCCTCTCTCTCCCTCTTGCCTTCCCCCCAGTTTAAACTGAATGCCATTTGGGAGAGATCCTTTCAGCCTCCATGAGGACCCTAACCAAACTGACAGACTCATACATTACTTCCTCATGGTTAAGGGGCAGTGATAAGAGCTAAGGAGGGAGTTTTACGGTCAGTTTCAACTGCCTAAGGGCAGGGACCAGTACACCTCAGAAAGGAGGCTTGTTAGGTCAGCCTGTGGTTACTGTCTTGCTTTGGAAATCTGGAGGAAGGCAAACAGCCCAGAACTGCTACCTAATCCCCTTCAGGCTTAGGACCTATCTTCCTGCTGCCTATCTAACCTAACATCTAAAGTGAGCTTGCCAGGTAGATAGTAGGTCTAATAACCGTTTATCTGACTGCTTTCAGATTGCATCCTTGGCTCCAGGCTGTCAAAAACGGCTGCTGCTTTCTCTGGGTTCCCCCTTTTAAAAATAATATTTACCCCCCCCCTCCCCTAATTACATGTAAAAACAATTTCTGAGTTTCCTTTCCTTGGAAATCATGCTGACAGCCAACAATGGTGCCCCACTTGAGTGTGTGTCTGATAACAAGAAGAGGCCCTTTCCTTCCTTTGGATCTGTGTGGGACTGATAGGACCAAGGAGAGTCATCCGGATGGGGTGGGGGTGGGGTTGGGGATTCTTACAGCCTTGTAGTCTAGGCAACCAGCATGGTCAGAAATATTATCCCAAGCGCAGAGCAGCCAAGATATCAACCAAATATTTGATTCAACTCTAATTGCCATAAGTCTCCACACCCAACAGTAGGAGTATAATGTGCTGAATCTGAGATTTCAGGAAATGGAGCTGATTAAAATGTGTGCTAGTAAAAATATAAAAGGAGGCTTCCTTTCTGCTCCACATCCCAACAGCTAGTAATTATTGGTTTGTTTGATTTTTTTTTCCAGCTGTAATTTTGTCTTCATTTTTCCTGCTGCTTGCCATCCCCTTAAATAACAGGGTGTCACTACACAGAATGATAGTATGGATTGCCAGCTCTGGTCATTCAGAATGGTGTTCCAAATGATCACTTCCTTGGGAAAGGAAATTTTCAGGCCAAGCTGGTGTTCCTTTTGCAAACACCAACCCCCATGAACCACAAATCTATCCTTGAATCAGATTTCTCTCCAGGGAGCCTTTCCTTATGTCCTTATTCCGTTGAAGTCTAGGCTTCTGAAAAAAAAAATCAATAAAGGGGAGAATACAGATAAATTATTTCAAAACACAAAGCTGGGTTTTCTTAGCTCAACCAATCATAGGAATCTTCTGCTGTTGTTTCTTTCTTTTTTTTTTTACATTGAAAAGCTCTAAAATTTTGTTTTCACACAATAGGTTTGATAAAAAAGAATGATATCAGCAATGTGAAACACTATTATTAAACACACAAAAGATTTCTAATAAACATATTTGCGATGTCTAAATCACTCCTCTGGAGATGGACTGTTCCCTGAGGGTTATAAAATGGGTATTCAGGAACACATGCATCAGGCAGAGACATTAAATTCTATTATGCCGATAGGTTTTCTTCCCCCACATCCAGCAGTTTGAGCCCATGGTTTATGTTCATACACAGAGTTGCCACAGGCTGTAACCTTTAGAAGGCTGCAGTTTTAGAATTCCCATGGCACAAAGGCTCATTCTTTTAAAAATGTGCTAAACGTTTGTCAATCATTTATTATTAGTCATGTGGCACATCATTCTCTTCTTTTTCTCTCTAATTCCTGTCTTCCATCTGCCCCCGTGCCCTTGGTTCCTCTCTCATCTCATTAATTCTCTCTGTTTTTTAAAGATTCCTTTTGGAAAACTCTCCTCTTTCACCACCGTAGCAATATCTCTAATTTTTCCTTCAACTTTGTGGAATTCTCTTGGTGTCTTTCTTTCATTGCACTTCATTCTCTATGCTCATTCTTGGCCTTTTTCTCTGACTTTCTTTCTCCCTTTGTTCTTGTAATACCTAGTCAAGGTGTATCAGAAGGCTGTGCTAATGAAAGACTGCTCTTATACAGTAGAAAGGGAAACGCCTAACCACATACTTTAGGTTTATTTTTAGATGACAAGCCTTCCTGAATGATAGAATTTTTTCATGTTTATTGATGAAATTAAAGGATATCTTTGTGATCTGAATGGAACAAAAGTAACCCTGGAGTTTTGCAATTATCCATAACTGTTTGCCTGTGAACCCACTTTAGGTTCAGCTCTGTCCTGCACCCTCTCACCACTGAAGTTTTAACCACCTACTGGTCTCCCTGGCTAGGCTGCCTTGCTATTGCTATGAATGGAGGTGTCCCAAGCCACCCTCTTTAGGGAAGTCATCAAAGCCCATTAGAGGTGACAGGGACTTTAGGGAACATTTAAGTCCAAATCACTCATTTTGTAGACAGCCTGAACTCCAGAAAGGGGAGGTAATGAGTGAATGACAGGGCTCATTAGTGGCAAGTCTTCTGACTCTTGCTCTAGAATTCTTTCCATTATATTCTGCAGTCTCCTTTAAAGAGGATGTTGTCATCACTCCTTTGTTGCAAGCTGTTGGAGCCTATGAAGTGTTAAAGAGGGAATAGCACCTCCAAGAAGCTCTCTTCCTAATATAATTGGAAGGACGTTGTTCAGATTAGTTTTTTTGTTTGTTTCTGTTTTTTTGGCTTATATGTTGGGAACAAACTCCTTTTAGCTTATGTTTAAGATTTAAAACTTGAGGGAATCATTTAATATAGAACCCTCATTTTACAGATGAGGAAACTGAGGCCTGGAGAGGACTGAGTTGTCTAAGGTCATATAGACAGTAAGTGCAGAGTCAAGATTTAAACTCAGTTCTTGAAAATTCAGTGATTTTTTTCCCCCTACCAAACATAATAGTGAGAATTCTCTTTGGAGGGGAAGTTTGAGAGTGTGCCCCTGTGAATGGGAAAGGGCCCATGGAATCATAGATTTAGGGCTAGAAGGGACCCAGGAAGTCCAATTCATTCATTTGGATTTTACACATGAAGATCTTGAGGCTGAGAAGGTGATGTAATTTTCCCAGATCATAGAATAGAATAAAAGAATCAGAATTTGAACCCAACTTTTTTTTTCTTTTTCGAAGGGAATGCAGTGCAATTGGGGTTAAGTAACTTACCCAAGGTTACTTGGCTAGTAAGTGTTATGTGTCTGAGACTGGATTTGAACTCAGGTCCTCCTGACTTCAGGGCCAGTGCTCTATTCACTGTACCACCTAGCCACCCCTGAATCCAGCTTTTTTTTTACTTTAAATCCAAACCGCTTTGCCCTCTAGAGTGTCCCGTAAGCATTCTTTCAAGGTCTCAGTCACTATACTTATGTAGCAAAGAAAGCCCATTTCAGTCCCAACATCTAATCTTATTTCTTTACTCTCATTAATGGGTTTGGACCTAACTATAGAATAGAAAACCATTTTTATATCCTTGAGATGGTATAAACACAAGGCAATGCTTTCCTTGTGAACTAGAAATAACTAGCTTTTGTCTCTTCCTTTAAAGAACAGCAACACACTCCTAATTAGAGAAGAATCTTTGGCCTCTCAGCCATTCATATTTTAGGGTTTTGATTAGTTTAGCAAAAATACATCACTGGAGGATAGCTGTGAATCTTTCCCAGTCTTTTATATCTCTCGCCTTGCCCAAACCCACTGTGATTTTCTTGTATATATTTTTTTTCCCTCTTAATGCCTTTTTCTCTTTCTTTCCTGATGGAATGAAGCTCTCCAAGACATAAATACTTGGTAATAAAATGTGACTCACCTATTCCCTCTGCTGTAAAAGTAGCTCAAAGTCAGTAACTAACATGTGGGACTGACTCGGTAATTACACAGCTTAGTCTTTATTGAAATTATCCTGCAATCTAGAAATTAGAGGTGAAACAACCCATGAAATCATCTTAACCCAGACCTTTCTGGTGAATGTAAGAATCTTTTCAGGGAGTTATTTCCCGTACTCATTTGGTTACAAAATATTCAAGCAAAACATCATTCCAATTGTTACCTTCAAATGACTTATCACATGCTGCAAAACTGCCCAAGTTCATCTCTAAGAAGCACATTTCCTGAGATCAAGTAGTGGTTAGCCAAGAAAAAAGCAGTTCAAGTTAGTTTGTAAAACTGACAAAGACACATGAGGTTAATTGAGCTGTAATTTATCAAACCAGATTCTGCCAGTTTCTAAGCCAGGGGTAAGTGACCTAGCATGAGGAGTCCTGATCAGTGGCAGACTGGTTAGGTTTGCCAGGAGAGATGTGTAAGGTAGAGAGTTTCCTACTGAATCTCACTGACTTGCAGTACCAGGGCATGACTAGGCAGTGGGACAGGGCAGTCTGGAAGAGATCAGGATTGGGAACTCAGCCTTCAGGTGAGGCAAATAGTGCCATATATCATCGATAAAGAATTCAGAACTGAGGGTTAGTTAATATAGGAAGAAAGGACATTCAGGTAGAGCATAGGATTTGGTCTAAGGATATGAATTTTAAATTTGGGTCTATTACATCTACTTTGACCTTGGGGAAGTCATGTTGGTTTCCTTATCTATAGAAAGTGAGATGCTTGAATTAGATCAGGAATCCTTAACCTTTTATATGTTATGGATCCCTTTGGTAGTCTGGTGAAGCCAATTATGTGCCTCTTTTCAGATGAATGCTCATTGCCTACAATCATAATTCAAGAAAATGCTAAATTTCAGTTAGAGTTTAGTGAAAATAAAGATGTGGGTATTTGTTTCCATTACAAGTTCATAGACACCTTGAAATCTATCCATGGACCTTTAGATCTGTGGACTCCAGGTTAAGAACCCTGGGCTAGATGATGTCCTGGGTATTTTTAGCTCTAAATCCTATAATCCTATCACACATACCATGAATCCAGGAGGCAAACCATTTAAGGAGAAGTGGATGAATGGTCATCTATTAAGTTTGCTGTAGAAAAGATTACTGAATTGGCCAGGAAGATAGATTAGATGGACCCTGAGGTCATTTTCCACTGGAATTATTCTATAATTCTTTAAACTTAAGGCTAAACTAGAAGGAACAGGTAACTTGGATATGTACATTTATACTTAAATATGAAGTATATGCAAAGCACATACAAAATTATTTTGGTGGGTAGAACAGTAAGAACTGTGGGGTTGGGGCAGTAAGAACCTTGAATAGAAGTGGCTCCTGAACTGGACTTTGAATGGAGCTGGGGGTTCTTCTGGGCAAAGAGAGCATTCCAAAGCCACTGAGTTTAAATATATATATAATATGTATAATATTATATTATAATTATAATAATCTTATACCATTATATATAGTCATATGCACATGCTTTAGGAGGAGGTAAATAGTGATAATGATATCACAAAGTCAGACACTGATGGGGGAGAGGCAGCAACTACCCAAAAGACCTAGAATCACTGCTCTTAGAAGAGCTTGTGAAACTCTCTTTTCTGGAGAGTATGGAGAAAAGGGATAGTTATCTGAGATAGGGTAAGAACTTCCCTGCTGACTGGCAAGAAGCCTAAATACATAGAGATGGCCATAGTGTCTGATGTCATGGGTCAAAAAAGCATTTGGCTGGCAACAATATTAACACCGGACTGGTTCCAGCTCAAACTTATAGTACTGTAGATTAAATATGAAGGGGACCATAACAGTTATTCAGTCAGTCCCCTTTCATTTTATAGATAAGAAGACCGAGGTCCAGAAAGATTGAATGATTTACCCAATATGACACAAGTAGCAAGTGGCAAGGTCTGCTTTTGAACCCAGGCTCTCTGACTCAGATTTAACTTGTGTATTTTTTTTTTTTGCTTTTTGGAGGGCAATTGGGGTTAAGTGACTTGCCCAAGGTCACACGGCTAGTTTTTGTGTTAAGTGTCTGAGGCCGGATCTGAACTCGGGTCCTCCTGACTCCAGGGCCTGTGCTCTACTCACTGCACCATCTAGCTGCCCCCTAACTTGTGTATTTTTTGAAATTAGATCATACTGCCTCTTGAGTTTGGGTTAGAAGCAGCTTATCAGTGCTTCAAGGATATCTAATTTGGTCAGTGTTCAGTATTCCATATTTGTCAATGTCCCTCTTAAAATGTAGCAGCCTGAACTGAAGATGATACTCTGGATATACCCTAACCAGCACTGATAAGAGTAGCACTGTATTTTACTGTTTAGTTCCTTATGAGGCTTCGTGGGTTCAAAGGTCATTTCTAACCTCTTTTAAAGATGTAGGAGATATATGAAAAAAAAGTGTCCCTATCACAAAGACAAAGCAGAAGGCTTGGAGGATGAAAATTGAATGCGATGAAGATATATGACAATATCTAAATTCACTTGAGTCTCAAGTAGAGTTTATCTGAAAAGGGAAATCAATCTTAGATAGACTTAAAAGTAGGAATTATTTCATTTGTATCCCTAGAGCCTAGCACAGTGTCTGACACATAATAGGAACTTAATACATGTGTGTTGAATGATTAGGTAAAGAGAAATTTTGCGAGGTGATAGAGATGTTAATATCTTACATGTCATCCGCTTCCCTGCCCTCCAATAAACTTTAGGGGTTTTCTATTGCTTGTAGGAGCAAATACAAAATGCTCTGTTTGGCCATCAAAGCCCTTTATTACTCAGCCTCCTCTTACCTTTCCAGTCTTCTTACACCTTACATGCACTCTACAATCCTGCCACACTGATCTCTTGGCTTTTCCAGGAACAAGATAACTCCATCTCTTGGCTCTGTACTTTCTCTGGCTATCCCCCATGCTAAGAATGCTCTACCTCCTATACTCTGACTACTGACCACCCCGGCTTCCTTTAAGATCTAAGTAAAATCCCATCTTTTACTTTAAGTCTTTCCCACCCGCTCTTAATTCCAGTGCCTTCCCTCTGTTAATTATTTCCCATTTATGCTGCATATGGCTTGCTTTGTATATGTTTCTTTGCATTGACTGAAAGCTCCTTGAGGCAGGGACTGTTTGTTTTTTCCTCTTTCTATATCTCTAGCACTTAACACAATGCCTGGCACATAGTAGGCACTTAATAAATATTTATTGATTATTTAGTTGATAGGGAAACAATAAAATATGAAGATAGATTGGGAAGTGAGGAAAAAGGGTCTTAAAGAAGTTCAAAATTCTAAAGAATCTGACACATTATTATCTCTTAAGAATAAACAAAAGCACCCTTATTTTCTGTGGGGTAAGGGTGGGAGTGAAAGGGGAAAATTCATTTTTGACTTAAAAGAATAGATTGTAAATGATTAAGGAGCTTATGAGAGATTAAAAATAGACTGGAATTTTCATTGAAGTTTAGACTTATGAATTTTTCTTTTGAAGATTTGACAAAAATAAAGAGTGAAAGAGTCATCTTTTAACCACTGATATTACATAGATTCAGTGAAACAAAAAGTAGAAAATTCTTTAAACCTATGTTAGTTATGGAATGGTGAAAAAATATGTGTCTGTATTTCACCGAAATTTATCAATTACTCTTTTGGCACATATGAAGATGGCCAACCCTACCAAAACCAACTTTGAGTTCTTTTTCTAGCAATGGGGATGAATTTACAGTGTTATGCACTCAAATCAGCTTCTCTTGTCACCAAATGAAACAAGATGATGGTTGGGTCTAGGATGCAGTTTCTGGCCAGAGGGGGAAAAAAGCTGACTGGGTTATGTGGGAGAAGGCTCAAATGACACTGATTTCATTAGCACAATTTGCTAACCAGCAGTAAAAGTAAGTGCTTATATGCATATAATACTTTACTGTTATAAAGTCCTTTATTTTAAAACTGTCATATTTTATATTACATATATTTACAGATTACTCCCATGTTATGAGAAGTCTCTTGTAACAAAGAAAATGGTCAAATAAAATTAATAATGCAATGACTTCATTCAATAATTCCTGCAACATTTCACCTCTGCAGTACCTCTTCATCTCTCTTTTAAAAACAAAACAAAACAACCCAATAGGAATCTATTTTCTCTCCTTCATATCCTCCACCCTATTGGAACTCCTGCCCCCTACAAATTTCTTGTAACAGACATACATACAAAGTCAAGAAAAAATAATTACCTTCAATGGCTGTATACAAATATATATATACACAGTCCACATGTGTATATATAACATGTATGCATACATGTATACACTTATACACATATATATTTGTCTCATTTTGAACCCTACATCCATTAACTCTCTGTCATGAACTCTGACGTACAATAACCAAACATGATTCCAGAGGACCAACATTGAAACATGCTATTCATTACAAAGCATTTACACGCATGATCTCATTCGTATAACAATCTGTGAATTAAGTAGGGCAAGTAGTTTTATATCCCATTTATAGGTATGGAGATTGAGTTTCAGCAAGATTGAATTATTTTTTCTGGGTTGCATAGAACTAAAAATGGAGGAATCTAAATCTAAGACATCTAACTCTGAATTCCAGGTATTTTCCACTACACTATGAAACTGAATTAACTAGCCACAGATTACATAAACCAGACTTTAGACTGACTGCAGAGGGGAAAAAAAAAATTGGTCCTAGCTCAAAAAGTCTCCATAGTGGGTAGAGAAAGACAGAGTGGTGCTGTATTTCATTTTATTGCCCTTTGCTATTAATTGAGACTATCCAGAGTTAGGTTCTAAAGCAGAAAACAGGATGCTGGGCAGCCACAGAGTGTAGACTGACCAGCATAAAAATGGCAGTGGCCCATGTACATTAGCAAACAGCTCTGGTTTGGCTGGGGTCCCTGCCCTGAGCTTTGAAGAAGCAAGAAATTATACCTCTTCTCATGACCAAATATGGAAGTTGTACTTGTTGACCTGTCTGTTTTTCTGGAGGATGGTAGCCAGATTGATCACAGCCAACCAGATGCTTGAACTCTTGCTACAGCCAACAAGTAACTGGTCTCCTTGCCACTGCTCCCTCCTTACTCCTTACTTGAATTCATTATGTACATCATGCACACCCTACCAGATTAATCTTCCTAAGAGACCATTTTCATCATAACCTTTTCTTACTCAAAATATGCAATGGTTCTCCTTAATATGGCATTCCAAGCCCTCCAAAATCTTATATATGGCCCTTATATATGTATGTATGCATACACACATATGTATTTTTAAAAATCTCTTATTAGTCTTTAAATGCACCTTCTGTCCTGGACAGACTGTTTTATTCACTATTTGCCCAAACATGCCTTTGCTCTCACTATATTGCCACCTGAAACTCTATTCTATCTTCTCTCTATTTATCTGGACGCTATGCCTCTTCCAAGGCCCAGATCAAGTTCCTGCTTCTACAGAGGGCATTATCTGACCACCCCAGACCATAGTAAGAGCATCTGGATTCCTCTATTTTTTATACCACTCACTTGGCCCAGACAATAACTATCTTATATTGTTAATTATAATTTTATGTGTATAGTAATACCTTTATTAATAAAGAGGACATGACCAAAGAGGTACTCAATTATCAGAAAAAGGATGTTATGATATGAAAATATAATTAAATGCTAAATAATTAATATAAAATGATAAATAACATAAAATATCCATATGAAAATGGAAAGTGAACCCATAGAAGTAGAGGAGGTAAAGAAGATGAAGAGATATAAAGTAGGAATGGGGGAGATATATATTGAAGGAGAAGAGATGGAGATAAGGAGGTGGACCAAGATATGCCTGGAGTTCTCTACATAAGCATATATTAAATTATAATGACAAAACAGTAAGGAAATGGTCATGGATTTTGTTTCAGCTTCCTCATGGGATGAGGAAAGGAAGAGATGAAAGAAGGGTAGAAGGAGATGAAAAAAAAAGAACGATTTGGAAGATGGGAGTGTGGAAGAAGAGATAGGATGGAAATGTGAACTGAGACTGAGGAAGAAGGGCTGAAGGAGAATATAAATGGAGGGGAAGGAAAATATGGCTAAAAAGGAAACAGAAGAAGGAGATAGAAGAGAAAGAACTTGAGGCAAAGAAGACAGAGGAAGGAAGAGATAGTGGTGGAGATGGAGGTGGCTGACTACCTTTCTCCCTCCCTTCCCTTCAGATGAGCCAGTCTGTGGCTCCTTCCTGCATCAACTGCTTAGCTTAGCCTCTAATGTGGCTGTTAGCTCTTTCTGCTGACCCCAGTATCAGGGCCAATAGAGTTAGGTCTTTGATACTTTTTCTTCAGACATACTGATAGAAGTGAAATCAAGTTAAAGTGAACAAAAACAACAAGAAAACAAGTTGAAAAGGGAAAAAAGTGACTCAAGGAACTCTAAAAGTCTGAGGGACCACAGTGGTTAGGGTCAGGGAATTTTCTGGTGGACTAAGTAGATGAAACAGATCATTTTTTTGATTTAGCTATTGAAGGTGTCACTTTCCAATGGGTGCTTCCCTGAATTACAAGTCCTCCATCAGTCTCTGCAGCAATGGAAAGAGCCTCCAAATCTTGCGCTTTAGGGCAAGGCAAGAAACATTTACTAAGTGCTTATTATGTGTCAGGCACTGTGCTGAATGTGGTAATTTTAAAAATAAGCAAAAAGAAAGACAATCCTTGCCCTCATTGAGCTTACGTTTTGATGGGGAAGGCAACACATAAAATAAAGCTGAAAAGCAGATGGTGGGGTGGTAGTGGTCAGGGAACTGCCATTTTTTACCATAATTTATTTTAAAAATTCTCCTCACCTTTGAAGGCACATTCTCAGAATTTCTTGTTTTGTTTTGTTTTGTTTTTACAACATTCTATCCTCTAAATGGCATCTGACCCGAGGCCATGGAAGATTTCACCTAAAAAGTACAGTGTGGCATGACAGAGTGTTGGGCTTAGAATCCCAAAGACCTGAATCTGAATCCCACCTCTTTGTGAACTTGAACCTCAGTTTCCTCAATTATAAAATGGGAATCATAATATTTATTTTCTATAAATTTCAGCTATTAATATCACCATTTGATCATATAATCATAGATTTAGAAGCAGAAAGAAACTTAGAAGACAATGGGTCCAGCCCCCAATTTTGTATGTAAAGGCAGGAGGAGCATAACAGTACCAGAAACCTCAGGGGGTAACCTGAGGAGAGCACTAGGAATCACCCTCTGAGGACCTGACCTGTGAGTGCAAGTTGTGGAGTCAGTTCAAAAAAATATATACACAGATAATTAGCAATAATAGTAAGTAACCTTTATATTGCATGTATTATGTGCTAAAGACTTTACAATTATTCAATCCTTACAACAACTCTGGGAATAAGGTGTTATTATTACCTCCATTTTACACATGAGGAAACTGAGGCACAGAGAAATTAAGTGAATTGCCTAGGGTTAAGTATCTAGGAGATTATTTGGAACCCGGGTCTTTACACCCTATTCACTACACACTACCCTACCTTGAGTCAAGAAACAAACATTGATTGAATGCTACATCCTTGCCAGCCCTTCTCTAGCAGGGATTTTTTAGTTTCTGTTTGGGAATTTACTTTGCTTCCTATAATGAATGCAGAACAAAAAATATTCTCCTGAGTCACCCTCTAATTGCCCCATAGGTGAGACACCTGATGAGCTTTCTGTCATTAGCACTTACAGGTTGACATTGTACTTTATATGTGCAAATCTGTTTTGTTTTAACCTTCACAAGAGAGACGATATATTTTTATAGTCAGCTTAATCGGGGAAAACTATCCTCTATCTTTGTGGTGTCCCTTGATCACTTTAGAAATTGTAGAATTGGGGTCATGGAGAGTATAAACACTTCTCTCATGTCTAGATCTTACCTCAAATCCGATCCCTAAAAAAAAAGGAGCCTCAGTATCTTAAAGCCCTTTAATTGGAATTTTAACTGCTAGCCATCTAATTAAGTTTATATGATTCACCGTCTAGAATTCAAGTCACAGTTCAATGATGAAATAGGAAACTCATTTTTCTTCAGTCAGATACCACAGATATAACTGAAAGGTTCACAAGTAGGTCAATTCAAATCTCTTCTCACGTCAGCCAACCCTGTCCTGAGATTCAGCACAGGAAACTTCATATTCAAAGGCGTTTCAGCATAATGCCTTCCTACAGGGCACATGCTCCACAAATATTTGTTGCTCAGATTCAGTTCCAGATGTTTCTATAGGACAGATCCTAATTGATAACAATGAAATGAATATAAATTGTAATTGTGGATTATATATTTTCTTAAACATTTTAAAAACATGAATTGATCTAAAAATCTCAAATATACCCGCAGTATTCTAGGTTAATTTCCAAACATTCATTTATTTGTTCAACAAATATGTATTGAATGTCTCTTGAATGCCTAGAAGCATCTAGATAGCATCATGTAGTGGTTCTCAATGTTTTTTGTTTCATGACGTCCTTTCACCAATAACTAAAAACATATTATGAACCCCTGGGTAATTTAATATATTGCTCATAATATTCTTTTAGATTTATTCACTGAACATTTACAATGATAATTTTTGCCCCACAAAAGCTCCAATTTAAATTTTATATCATATAATTATAATATATAAACTTAATTCTACCTATAATTTTGATCATTCTAATTTAAAATAATCATGAATATTTTACTGGGACATTCTTTTTTTTTTCCCCAAAGCCACTTTGAATATTTATTCTTTAGAAATTCACAATATTGCCATAATGGATTGTGGCCCAATGGATAAACTGATATGCTGAATTTATGCAGCAGGCTTCTTTTCAGGGACAGGCTTCTTTTCAGCTGCTGGCTTCTTTTGTGCAGCAGGTTTCTTTTCAGCTGCAGGTTTCTTTTCCATAGGCTTCTTTACTTCTGGAGGCTTCTTTTCTTCTGGTTTCTTTTGCGCTGGAACCTTCTTTGCTCCTGCAACCTTCTTATTACCTGCAAGCTTCTTCTTCTCAGCTGCTTTCTTTGTCTCCATAATCTTCTTTAGTGCAGCAGCTCTTTTGTTTTCTCTGATTCTCCAATTCCGGAGCATTGTCTTGGCATATGGGTTCAGTTTCACCCTGATTCTCAAGTTCCTCAGTGGGTTCTTCTTGAGTACTTGTCTATGAATCTTTTTGTGTGGTGCCTGGAGGGCCCTCTGGATCTCTGACCTTTTCAAAATCCTGGTTAGGTCTGTGCTGGTCATCTTGTGCATGGGAAGATTGTAGTGACTCTTCAGGGTGGCAGGTGTAAGGGTTATGGGATTTAAAGATCTTCCATGCCCCATTGGACTTGCTGACGTAGCAGTAAGGGGCGGAGCAAGAGGAAGCAGAAGCCAAACTAGAGTTCCTGAGGTGGCTAGCAGTGGCTGTGACGGTGGCGGCAGCAGCAGCAGCAGAGACAGAGGTGGCGGCAGCGTGAAGCCCTTTTTGAGTCAGCCAGAATTTCTGCTAAGGACTCCTGCTGAGGACTGCCAGGGGCCGGAGCTGCAGGAAGCACGCTTCCTGAACGCTGGGTGGTTGCTGTGAGTGGGGAGAGGAGGACCTTTGCCTGAGGTAGCCTGTTCTGTTTTAAAGGCTTGAGAATATGGGTGCTTTCTACTTTATCTATCTGTGCCAATTTCATAACTACTCTGATGGCTTTCACTTTCTGGTTTTGGCACTCAGTCTTTTGGTATTTTAATAAATTTTCTAGCTTATTCCCCCATATGGCAAGCCTGATGTATTTTGTGATGGATAATTATATCAGCATACCTGTAATTTCCATAGGCATTGTGAATATGGCATTGCTGATACAGCAGGCCTGCGCCATATACCATACAGGTCATCCAACTTGTGGAAAGCACTTTTAGTCCAAATACAGAAGTGCCCCACATGCCCACCAGGAGCAAGTCTCAAAAGGTTCAATTTACTCACATTAAGTAGAGTGATACCAGGAATGTTTCTGAAGGCCTTGATGATACCATTATCTTCATTATAGATGATACAAGGTCCCCAACCCTGGTTCTGACGACGGTTTCTCATTTTACCCTTACCAGCTCTCATTCTCTGAGAAGCATAGACCTTTTTGATGTCATTCCATGCCTTCAGTTTCTTAAGCAGCAAAACTGCTTCCTTCATCTTCTTATATCCCTCAACTTTATCTTCAACCAGTAGAGGAAGTTCTGGGACTTCTTCAATTTGATGACCTTTTGACATGACCAGTGCTGGCAGGGCAGAGGCTGCCAATGCAGAGCAGATGGCATAACGTTTTTGTGTTGTATTAACTCTGCGATGCCAATGGCGCCAAGTCTTGGTAGGAGCAAACATGCGACCGCCTTGGCACATATTTCCAAAAGCACCCTGGCCAGAGCGGTGAGTCCCTCCACCCCAAACATGAGGAATTCCAGCAACAGCTCTGCCAGTGCCCCAAGACTCAGCACTGGTTTGATGACCTGCTAATTCACTGACAGCATAAGGTTGCCGGTTGTTTTTCCTCAAGTTGGTATGAACAAAATTCACAATCTCTGGATGAATAGGAGCCTTAAAGACAGCAGGCAAGGTAACATTTTTGCCAGAAACTTCCCCCTTTTCGGAGTACACAGATATCAAGGGGTGTACACAAGCCATGGCGGGTACCAGAGAGTAAGAGCTACCCTCCTCTCTGCCTGATGGCTCCCTGAGGAAAAGCTTTACTGGGACATTCTGTAAGAATTAAAAGAAACCCAGAAAGACCTTATATGCCTTTATTTTTTCCAAATTTTGTTTACTATAAAGAACATCTTAATAAAGTAAGTTAAAATTTGGAAGATATTTAACACAATATAGTAATCATATATAAACTCAATTTAGATGTTGGACTTTTTTATTTCAACAAATGTTTTCAATATTTGGCTCAATATCAAACAATCCCAATTTTACATCATGTTCCACATAGAATTTCTTTCTGTATTTTGATGTAAAATAAGAATGAAGTGAAAATGCTCACTCATACAAATATATGGTAGAAAACTGTAGAAGAATTTTTACAAGCTCTTTTGATGAGAGATGGACATTCATTCTTAAAATTTTAGCCACATAACAAATTGATGGCAATTAATAGCTAGCTATAATATAAATTTTTCTTTTTTATGGACTAACAAGTACTATGTTAAATGATAATTGTCTTCAAGTTCAGCCACATGTATTGCTTCATTTTTAACTAACCTTTATATGGAAAGAATCAGACATGATTTTTTTCTACCATTTGAACACCAGATTCTCACAGAAACTCTACTGAATGACTGACAAGTATTGCCAATCAGTTCATTTGCAAGCCTAGCAGATAGAATAATGACATAAGTAGAAGATAAAGTTAAATTGGAAAACAACCTTAATACATCAGTAAGAGGTAATATAAGATTTATTTTTTGCAGAATGTTCCTGATAATCTTCAAGATGGCTTCAAGAGAGTTTGTAATACTTAATGCCCAGAGATTACTGTTTTCAAAAAGCCTGATAATTGCAATGCAAGAATGCAAACGTTTACAATATCTTGATCATGTGATTATATAGCTGATGGAGTATGATTACAGGATAACAGAAAGAAATGAGGGAACTATTCTGGTGCAGTGTGCAAAATGCAAATGAGGGTATGTATAAGAGTCTGGCCATCTATTGGGAGTCTACTTGCACTTGAATGTCAAACCTTGTGGTGGTTTGGAAACACTTTAAAGACAGGTTGAGAAACTCTAAGAACATGTTGTACTTAGTCAGAAGCAGCCAGAGTTTGATTTAATCACTTCAAAAACACCCAAATTGTTCTTCACATAATCTTGATAATTTGACATTTCTGTAGAAATAAATTTATAATGCACCAAACTTGTATGTGCTTGTGGTCACAGAGGGAAAAAAATGTACATTTGTTATACAATTGGGCAATTATTTACTGCTTATGGTGCCAATAAAGAGTTTGTTTTAGCAATAAAATCCTAGAGTTCTATTATGAACTCCCAAGAGAGACATTTAACTTGTTTGCCTCAGTTTCCTAAACTGTAAAATAGGGGTAATGGAGTGGCTAGGTGGCCCATTGAATAGAGCACCCACCCTGGAGTCAGGAGGACCTGAGTTCAAATCTGGCTTAGACACTTAACACACACACACAAAACTAGCTGTATGATCTTGGGCTAGTCACTTAACCCCAACTGCCCTACCTTCCCCCCTCCAAAAGGCGCAAAAAAAAAAATAGGGTAATAATAGTACCTACCACAACAGGGTTCTTGTTAGGATCAAATGAGATAATATTTATAAAAAATATTTAGCAGATTGTCTTGCATATGCTAGACTGTACATAAATGTACTTTTCCTTCCCTTCCCTCCCCTGTTGGAAATTATTGGTATAGCCCATTAGATAGATCCAGTTTCAAATCCTGACTTACATATTTAGTAGCTGTGTAATCATGGTCAAGTGACTTAATCTTTTTTTGGTCATAGTTTCCTCATCTGTAAAATAGGAATAATAATAACCCCAAGCCAGATTCAATGGGAATAGGGTTTACCCATTCCCTTTTGCCTTCCTATTCTTCCCCTCCATTATAACCATTTCCCCTTGCCTCTTCTGTATGAGTTAGTTTACCCCAATCTGTCTCTCCCCATCTCATTATATTATATTATATATATATATATATATATATATATTATATATAATTTCTCATTATATTCCTCTCTCACCTCTTAATTTCACCTTTTAAGTATCATCCCTTCCTGTTAAATTGGTCCTGTGCCCTCTAACTATGTATAACTGTAAACATATATACACACATTCACATATGTATTCATATGCCCATATACTCTCATATATAGACATACATATATTTCTATTCCCTTCAACTATTTTCATACTGAGAAAAGTTTCATAAGTTACAATTATTGTTTTTCCATGTAGGAATGTTAATAGTTCAACTTTGATAAAAGTTCCTTATGATTTCTTTTCCCTGTTTACCTTCTCATGCTTCTCTTGCTTCTTGTATCTGAATGTGAAATTTTCTCTTCAACTCTGTTTTTTTAAGCAAGAATGTTTGAAAGTCCTCTATTCCACTGAATGACCATATTTTCCCCTGAGACATGATACTCAGTTTTGCTGGGTAGGTTATTCTTGGTTTTAATCCCAGCTCCTTTGACCTCTGGAATATCATATTCTAAGCCCTTTGATCCCTCAGTGTAGAAGCTGCCAGATCCTGGGTTATCTTGATTGTGTTTCCACAATATTCAAATTGTTTCTTCCTGGCTGCTTGTAATATTCTCTCCTTAATCTGGGAATTCCAGAACCTGGCTATAATATTCCTAGGAGTTTTCTTTTTGGGATCTTTTTCAGGAGGTGATCGGTGGATTCTTTCAACCTCTATTTTGCCCTCTGGTTCTAAAACATCAGGGCAGTTTTCTTTGAGAACTTCCTGGAGGATGCTTTCCAGGCTCTTACTTTGGTCATGGCTCTCAGGCAGTCCAATAATTTTTAAATTATCTCTCCTGGATCTATTTTCCAGGTCAGTGGTTTTTCCCATGAGATATTTCACATTGCCTTCTATTCTTTCATTTGTTTGGATCTGTTTAACAGCATCTTGATTTCTCATAAAGTCATTAGCTTCCATTTGCTCCAATCTAATTCTGAAGCAATGATTCTCCTCAGTGAGCTTTTGAGATTCTTTTTCCATCTGGCAAATTTGGCTTTTTAAGGCATTCTTCTCCTCATTGCCTTTTTGAGTCTCCTTTGCCATTTGGGTTAGTCTGTTTTTTAAGGTGTTATTTTCCTCAGTCAGGCTGTTGACTCTCATTTCATAATTTTCTTGCCTTGTTCTCATTTCTCTTCCCAGTTTTTCCTCCACTTCTCTTATCTGCTTCTTGAGGTCCTCTATGTCCTATAACCAGCTTGTATTTTCCTTTGAAGCTTTTGGTGCAGGAGTTCTGAATTCACTGTCTTCCTCCTGTTCCATGCTTTGCTCCTTTTTGTCCCCAAAATAGGAGTGTAATGTTGGAATCTTCTGCCTGCTTTGTTTCCTTTGCCTGGTCATGTCGCCCCTCAGTCACTTGACCCTTGGGCTTTTTGCCACAGTAGGACTCTGCCACCAGACAGGGGAGCTTTTGTCCCAAACACTGGAGTTTTCTCAGCTGCCGGAGGTATTAGATGGGTACCCTCTCTGAGGCCTCCACATGCTCTGGCAAGCTGGTCACACACCTCAGGACATCTACCCTAGACCACAATCCAGATCCAAGCAGGTTAAAGCAAGAGCTATTACCCCTCAGACTGGTGCTTGGTCCCCCTACACCCTGTAGGCCAGGAGCTGAAGCTGCCACATGGCGCTGGCTGGCTGTGCAGGGCATCTCAGCGGCTTTCTGGGGGCAAAAGCCATGCACTGCCACTTACTGGGTCCCAAAGTCCAGACTGCACTGACCTCTCACTTTGTCCTTTGCATCTATGTGTTCATAATTATGGAAACGGCCACAGCTGCTGCTGATCTGGAGTCCCTCCAGCTGGTGGCTGGTCAGGCCTGCCCTGGGGCTAAAACCTGGGTGTGGGGCTGGCCACTTGCTGTCAGCCTGCCAGGCTGTCCTCAGCAGGAGGTTAGCTTTTCTGTGTCATTTTGTGAGTTCTGCAGCTCCAAAATTTGTTCAGAGTCCCCTTTTTACATTGATTGGGGAAGGTGGAAGCTGGAGCCGCTCGGAGGTCGTGTTTTTACTCCACCATCTTGATTTTACCCCCCAATTTTTATTAATTTTAAGTTCATACAATAACCAGAGTCAAGTTGATAAACTGTGTGGGACATTATTATACTCATTGCTAAGCAATCCTCCAAAGTACCTTGGAGCTCACTTGCAGAGGACCAGATACCAGACTTTGGGCTGAATATGCAGACCATGTAATAATCTCTTAGATACCTGCTCTGATATTCTCTGTGCCTGGTCTCCAGAGGAGCACAGGACAGAACCGTAGACCCGTATACAATTATCTGGGGGAACATCGACATACTCCATAAGTTCAAGCTTGCTTTTATCAGCAAGGCAGGATCCAGCGCAAAGAAATTCCACCAAGCAGCTGCAACTCTGAGAGTCTTACTTGGCCATTCATTCTTAGTATGTCCCACAAATTGTGCATCTCACAGAAGAGAGTGGTTTGACAATATTGATAAGAGTACAGTCTATACTGAAATACTTTTTGTCTTCTTACTTAGCTGCAGGTGGAATTTCTTATGGTCACCTAGTCTCTGCCACAAGCCCTCAACTTTGGGAAATACACCACCTCTTAAGATAGGCTATTATGCCTTTGTACAATTCTAAATAGGAGTAAGTTTTCCTAAACTATCCTCTTTGTATCTTCCCCCATTGCTGTTGGTGCTGCCCTCTGGGCCCAAACGGAACAAATCTAATCTCTCTAGCTCATGGGGCTTGTATACTCAAACTCATGGTCATTTTCAGGTGCTCCCTTTGCTCTCCTACAAAGTCTCCAATCATATTGCCAACTCCCAAGTTCTACACTCAACAACTAACTCTCCTTCTTCCCCACACTCACTATGCCCAGTCTGGCTTCAAACTCCTCCAGACCCATTGTTTACTATAGAAATGACTATGATGCATATTTTCTGATCTTTCATCTATAGAATTATAATCATTTGGTCACCTTCGAAGCTGTTTCAAAAATGGCAGGTGATACAGAGGAAATCTTCCCATGGATCAAGTAACATCTGTCTTTGTCTTCCTCACTCCTGAAACATTTCAAGACTCTAATATCCTCTGATCTGCATCTGTAACTAGCAATTTCTCCCAGAACTGGTATTATATAGTGGAATTTTGTGTCTTGTAAAAAAATTATTTTTCTCCTTCCTTCCTTCCTTCCTTCCTTCCTTCCTTCCTTCCTTCCTTCCTTCCTTCCTTCCTTCCTTCCTTCCTTCCTTCATTCGTTCCTCTTCTTTCTTTTTCTTCTTTCTTTGAAGCAATCACAGGTTAAGTGTGTTGCTTTGCATCACACAGCTATTAAGGGTCTGAGGACTGATTTGAATTGTGGTCCTCCTGACTCCAGGGCTGTTGCTCTATCCATTTCACCATCTAGCTGTGTCCAGCAACCCCCCTCCCCTCCCCCCAGTGGAATTTTATAAGAGATTTCTTTAATAAGCAAGTAAGAATTATCTGTAGCTAGCACATTAATTGTAATGCAAATGGGCACTTAAAAAAGTTTTAGGGTGCTTCAAAACACTTTGTTTTAAAAATATATTCAACATAATTCTCCATCTAATCTTGCTTGTAGCACAATATGCTCAGCAAATCTATTTTCCCTTCATAGATTCATAGGTAAGGTCTAACTCTCTTTCATAGAATCATAAAGCATTAGAGCTTGAAGGGAACTTTGTGATAATTTTTCAACTTTTCAGGTAATAGATTAAAAAAATGTTACTTAGAGAGTGTGAATGAATTCCCAGTGAGTTGGTGGCAGAGATGGATTTGTAAGACCTAAGTTTAAATCCAGCCTCAGACACGTACCAGCTGTGTGCTCCTGGGCAAGTCATTTAACTTGGGTCTGCTTCAGTTTCCTCAACTGTAAAATGGGAATGATAATAGAACCTGCCTCCTAAGGTTGATGTGAGAATCAAAAGAGAAAATATGAAGTGCTTAGCACAGTGGCAGGCCTAGGCACTTAATAAATCCTTATTAATTAGCATTCCTCCCCTTCCCCTCACTTTCCACCTAAATGATTATTAATTCTGAATCACCGGGTTCTGAATGAATAAGTTTTCATTTATTTATTTTTTCTGGATCTGTGATTTCATCTGTGTGGAAAAATTTCTGGTGTGGAAATCCTCCCCTACAATGGAGAGTAGTGACTGTGACTGAGGGGTTTAGAGAAGTGCTGAGGACTCTGAGAGGTTCGGTGAGCAGTATGTATCATCATGCAGCCAGTATGTGTCAGAAGCAACACTTGAACCTTGGGATTCCTGACTCCAAGGCCAGCCTTTTTCTTTGCTACATTATGCTGCTGCTCAGATTTTTTGCTGTGATCATAAAGATTGAGAAATACATGTGGGATTTCACATTTCTTCTCTCTGTGTATATGGAATTAGGTTGCCCTGAAGGGTAAATTCCTAGAATATGTATATGTTCTGCACATTATATTTGTGGACGTTATGTTTGGCAGATATGGGAACTTGGTTATAAAAATCTTAAGTCTGAACCACATCTCTCATTTATTCCAATGTTTTGACTTCAGCTGGCTTAAGGCAACTCCAGACAAGTGTACAACAATGCATTCTATTTTGATGCCTGTGCTTGGCTATGTAGAAATATCGAGGGCAAAGAGGGGGAGAGTGGATAAAGGTTTCAGCTAATGAAACCTTTGCTTAGTACACTGGTATTAGGGCATAGAGAATGCAGTCTGTCATGTAACTATTTTTTTTCTAATTAATACTATTTTTTCTCTCTTTTTTATTAAATGCTGATATTTTAATTTATGCTGCTTGTGAAGCCTAGTTGAAAGTCTGACTTTTAGAGGCTGTAGGTCCTCATATCTTGCATCATCATATTTGGAATAGATTTAATAAAACAATTGTTCATAATAGCCAATATTTGTATATTAATTTTAACCCTCTGAAGTTCTTTCACGTACATTATCTCATTTATTCCTTATTTGAAGGCAGATATCATAATCTTTCTAATGTAGATGGGCTAACTGAGGCTAAGAAAAATTAAGTAATTTACAAAAGGTCACATAATAAATTGATGACAGAGTCTAGACCTCCTAGATTCTAATCCATTATATTTTCTAAACCATCCTGCTTTATGCTGTGAAAGGAAAGGAAGCTTGTGTCAGTAGCATCATGGGGGAGAATCAGCTGTCCAGACACCAGGGGAACTCTCCTTCATGTCTTATACTCTGAGCGATGTATTTCAATAGTAAATGGATGTTAGAGCTGGAAAGCTCTTAGAGATCATTTAGTTCAAACTCCTCATTTTATGAATGAAGAAACTGCACCTGGAATAGGGAAGTGACTGATCTAAGACCACACAACTTTGTGGCAGAGGCAAGAGAAAAACTGAAGTCTTTATTACTTCCAGTCCAGTGGCTTTTCCACCATAACATAATTTAATTAGTTATACTTCTTTTCTCAGAAATAACTTTAAAACTGAGAGGGAAGGCAACTTCACAGCCTTTGTTTTTTTCTTTCACATCTAAACTTTAAAACATCCAAGAACTGGATTACTCTAAACAACATCACTTGATGATTAATTCTATTGTTTTTGTGTAGCTCCTGAGGAGAGGATTCAAGTGGGTTAAAGGAACAATCTGAAACATACAGTGGATTCCAGAGAAGATGATGTGAACCTAAATGGCTTCAAAACAAATCTCATATTTAAATTATTCCACCTTAGCATTAAGCCTTTATTATACAAGGTTTCTCTTGGAATAAAGCTCAGTGTTGTAGATGCTGTTGTTCATTTCAGACTCTTTGTTTGACATTTCCTTCTTTAGGTCATTTTACAGATGAGGAAACCAAGGCAAGCAGGGTAAAGTACTTGCCCAGGGTCACAAACGCTAGTAGGTATCTGAAGTCAAATTTGAACTCAGATCTTCCTGACTCCAGGCTTCATGCTCTATCCACTGCATCACCTAACTTCTCAAAGCTGGGTGACAAAGTTTAAAAGACAAATCCATCTGATTCTTTTTCTTTCTTTCTTCCTTTCTTTCTTTCTTTCTTTCTTTCT
>NW_027185903.1:3935494-3962996 GCF_028583685.1 Petaurus breviceps papuanus | reverse complement strand
TTATGATCTTCCTTCCTTCCTTCCTTCCTTCCTTCCTTCCTTCCTTCCTTCCTTCCTTCCTTCCTTCCTTCCTTCCTTCCTTCCTTCCTTCCTTCCTTCCTTCCTTCCTTCCTTCCTTCCTTCCTTTCTTTCTTCCTTTCTTTCTTTCTTCCTTTCTTCCTCCTCCTCCCCCCCTCTCTCTCCTGTCTTCCTTCCTTTCTTTAAGCTGTGGATTGAATTCATTTATCATTCTTTCTCCCCTCTCCCCCTAGTTAGCTGGGGAAAATGACTGTTCTAAGCTCCTCAAAGAAAAGTCCAGATAACTGCTGGTTATTTCAAATTTATCTGGGAATCATGATCAATTGTTCTAAGTTTATTCCTTTGTGCCAGAGGTCCATTATAATCTTTATGATTCATTCCAGCTGTTGAGGGGAAGAAAACAAAATGCTTGAAAGCAACAGAGGGACACATTTCATGTATTACTAGAGGGGATATTGGGGGAGGGAGGAAATTCTTCTCCTCCAGTCAGTGATAATTCCCAAAGTCTTTATGTCTATGAACATGAGTGTAATGACCTCTATTGGGTTTTGTTTTGTTTTTTTCTTTTTTTAGAGAGAGTGAGAACATCAATACCTTTTACAATTTCATTTGTTTATTTATTTTTACCACCTCTGGGAATCCTGACTAGTGGTGTGGGAAATTGCCTGACTCTCCAGCTTGCTAGGGGAAGGCCCACGTTGCTCAGTATGAGAAGGGGTGCATAGGGCTAGAAAACTGATAGTTACAAGCATAAGGTATGTGCCTACGATTTGCTTAATACTGTGGAAGACACTGTGGGATCCAGGAAGGTGATTAATATATTACATAGAATCACAGAATTCTAGAGTACTAGGGAACTTTATAGTCATATAGTCCTCAACCCTCAACCCTAAATCATGAATCCCTTTAATGAGATATCCCAACAAGTCTACTGCTCCCTTTATGAGCAATTCATGGTGCCTGGCAAGACAGTTAAGGTTTAATGCATGCTTGATTGATAGATTGGAACTGCTGGCTCCCTTCAAGATTCAGCTCAGACACCAGCTCCTTTAAGAGGGTTTTCCTAATTCTTTGAGTTGTTAATCCCCTAAACCCACAGTGTAATTATTTTGTATACATCCTATATTTACCTCTCTGTCAACATGCTGTATCCTTCTAGGAGAATGCTATTCTTGAGGGCAGGGAATATCTTGTTTTGATATTTGTATTCTCAGTATAGAGCATCATGTATGCTTTTAAAAAATGGTTAATATTTTAGCGTTTCTTTTTAAATTTAGTGTTTTATTTTTTCCCAGTTACATGTAAAAACAATTTTAACATTCTTTCTTCAATTTTTGAGTTCCAAATTCTCCCCCTTTCCCTTTTCCCTTTCCTCCCCACCACCCCCTTTCCCTCTTCATTGAAAAGGCAAGCAATTTGACATAGGTTTTACATGTGTAGTCACACAAAACGCATTTCTACATCATGTATGCTTGGCTCACAATTAAGCACTTAAAATATTTGATGATAGATTTTTTTTATAAAGGGGTCCTCTATCTAAATTTCTCCAATAATTGGAAATCCATATTCCATTATCAGGCAGCAAGCCCAGTTCATTACTTTATATTAACTTGGTATATAGTTGTATTACATACTTATGCACTTTGTTTCTCATGATAAAATGTAAGCTCCTTAAGGACAGTTACTATTTCTTTGTCTTTTTCTTCACAGCATCTAACCTAGGGACTGTCATGTAGTGGGCATTTTATGAGTGATTTTTGAGTGATTAAAGGACATAAGGGATGGAGGGGGAAGGAACAAGTCTAAATCGATTCCAAATTGTCTCTTTTATGTGTCCTAACTTCCTTACAATATCCTAGGAAGCATCTTTCCCCAGGTTAGAGATTAAAGAAGGGGCTAGACAAGTACTCATCAGCTAATTAACCAGTCACCTTATATCAAAAACTACAACTGAACAATGCTCCAAAGACAGACAGGTATAACCCCAGGGATTCTGGAGACTGAGAGGAAAACAAGGAGGGATGTGTTTCCTTCTTTTCCTGAAAGTCCAAAGGAGAAACCTGAGCAAAGAGCTCTTTTCACAATGATCCTGGGAGACAATTGCAGCAAATATAATTTTAAAAATATTTATTTGTTACCTTTTGTTTTACATCAAAACATTTCTCAATGCTTTCCAGGACTCCTGATCTGGGTAAAGATCAAGGCTGTTTCTAGCACGCCATGAAAATAGCATTGCCATCTTCATCTCTCAAGCCATCAACAAACAATGATTGAAAAGTTATAATGCAAAATTCCTTGGGATATTTTGCATGTACATGGCTTAGTTCTTTTTTTCCTTAATGGCTATCCTTCACATCTGTGGGATGGAAAATAATCTCTCTAGAGGATGCACCTTTGTCTCCACAATATTTCCATGGACCTCTTACTTCCCTGACCTCACACACATTTTCTAATGCTATAGATTCCTAAAGCTGGAGATGGAAATTGTTCCTGTAACCACAGACAGATTTTTAGTTTCCTTCTGGGGAGGGAGGTTCCTCTCCAGGTTCCTTCAGAATATTTGAGTTATAGATTTCCTCCCTCTTCATCCTGCTGTTTATTGGTTTCCAGAGGAGAGTCCAATTTATTTCTCCAGGTTACATGCTGAATTCAAGAGATTATTTTTTATATCCCTTTCAAATGTGTCCCCTTGCTTCCTGTGAATTTATTGAAACTGGCTCTACATCCTAAGAGACACTTTCTTTCATTCTCTTTTTGCCCCTTGTTCAGTTAACTTTCAGAGAATTATTTTACTTAGGGGGCAAAAAAGGGCTGGTAAGTCAGCTTGTTTCTGAGAACTAGAAAAGGGTGGGTGTAGAACTTTAATACTATAAGAGATGACAGCTTCTCTCCAGAACACTACTTCCACCCTCTTAAATCCCTATTGAAATTTTGAGTGTGCTTTCCAACACAGGACCCAAGGTGGAATTTCCTGATTAGCTGTCAGGGATGTTGTGTGTTACAGAGATGAATCACATCCAGTATTTGTACATTCCCTTTCACAATGGCAACATGACACCATACGATGCACATTTCTGTCAGACTAGTGAGGAAGAGTGTGGGCCCATGGCTAAAAAACTCCTGACTCACCATCCTGTGACCTCAATCCTTGTCTCAGCTCTCCCACTGGTCTGGACTGAAGATTAGCTTTGGCACTAAACAAGAAATACATCGGATGCTTATCTGGAGGGCTCAGTTCCTAAAGAAATCCCCTAAAGAAAGGTCAGGTGCTATGGGACACGAGAGGATAAGGAGTACCATGCAATTTTTGCAAGCAGAGGGTTATTTGAGAACTGTCTACAACATAGGAGTAGCTGAACACTTCCCATCCCTTTCAACCTTGTGGTTCTGTCAGGGAGTTTCTCATCTCCTATTTCCAGACACCCATATTCTCTCATTAGATTACTCTGGGACCCCCAGGTCCTGGATTTAATTTCTCTTTCAGCAGTAAGTATATACATAGGGACATGATGACGTTTTGTCCCTGGTTGAAATATAGCACCCAAGCCATAGGACTTTGTTGTTGATGGATATACATAATAAAAGTAGGAATTTGGGTCTAAATTTTTTGGCAATCCATGTCATTTAAGGCTCCATATTCTGAGATTTGCCTGCCCATCCACAAATTGGATTTGACATCTTACAATGGTTTGCCTTGTAATGAACGCTTGTCCGCCTGCCTATTGTCTGACCACCTCCTCATAACCATAAGGTGACCCTTCGAATTCTGGTATCCTACCTTATGGACTCAACTGAAGCTTATCGTCCCATTGTGACCATTTTTCTTGTCAAACATTTACTCTTATTGGGATCAGGTATTTGGCAAACACAGGCTCATTTCCAACCAAATAGTCACAAGAACATTTTTAACTGTCGTGTTAAGAATATTCAACTAGAGCACAATCAAAGAAGATGCTGCAGGAAAATTTTTAGTGAATATAAGATAAAGAAGTGTCTGGAATTTTCTCCAATGGCCCAGAAGGCTTTCAACTTGACAGGGTCAGAAAAGTCCTGAAGATAGTTTGCAAGATGAAAGTTGCAAGCACTTGGGCTGCCTCTAACAGGAAGTCCCTGGAGATTGGATTCTCTACAAGATCATTTGGAGGAAGCCTGCTTGATTGCAGGAAAGAGCCATGGGGCCATCCTGTGGAGGCTGAGCTGGCGTGTTTGGCCCCTAGCCAGGAAGCGATTAGTGCTGACATTGTTACTTTGTTTATAGAACATTGGCAAGTCATCATTCTGCTCCTGAGAGGTTTGGACAAGAACATTCCCATGATGCCAGACCATGAAGCATAATTTCCAGAGGTAACAGGATCCTCCTCCATCTCTTCTATTGCTACCTACCCCTACGTTGTGCAAATGTACAAAGAAAACCAGCCACAAGCCACTAAGCTTTTTGTCAGTCGTTGTGGCCATCCAATCATGCCCAAATGGGTCTCACTAAATTCATTCATTCGTTTAACAAACATTTATCGAGCTTCTATTACAAGCCCATGAGGAGCTCAAAGAAGAAAAAGAGATGGTCTCTGTCCTCAGGGAGTTTAATGTCAAGGGGGGGGAGATAAACGAGGTATACAAAAACACCGTGGAAGAGAAATATATTCTATATTCTGTGGTGCTTGAGAAGATCACTTTTAGTTGGAGGGATCAGGAAAAACTTTCTTGGAGGACTTGGCATTTTGTGATTGATCCTGGAGAGTGGGTAGGGTGAAACTTGACTTGCTTGGGGGAAGAAGGGAAGTGAAAAACATTCTACCGTGTTTCCCCGATAATAAGACACTGTCTTATTATTTTTTTTGGACAGAAAAACACCAGAGGGCTTATTTTCAGGGGAGGGCTTATTTTAATGAACATTGACAGCAATTTTAATAAACAGGTAAGTGTGAACAAAAAAATGTACCTTTATTCAATAATGAATTCAATAAAGAACAGGATGACGGGCTCACTGCTGCAGCTCTGATTGGATGCAGCTCGGAGCGTGGCGTGCGTTTCATGGGGGGAGGGGGGGACGGTGCATACAGAGGGTACCGTAATGTAGCGTGTAGCACAGGGGATCACCTTCACTACAGTAGCAATCTCAATAGGGCTTATTTTTGGGGGAGGGCTTATTTTAGAGGAATCTTACACAGTAAGGGGAGGGCTTATTTTTGGGATAGGTCTTATTATCGGGAAAACACGGTAGATACAGGAATTTTGGGGATTTGGGGCCTGGGTAAAATATTGTTAGTAGAGGGAATGACATGAGTACCAACTCTGGCAGGTCTTGACTTCAATATTATAGAAGTTGTGATTTTTTCCCCCACTGATGCTGATAGCAACTCATGCACAACTTTGTAGGTGAAGGGGTTTGGGAGGGGGGTAGCAGAGAAAGGCAGAAGGAAAGGGGAGAAGTATTTACATAGCATCTACTATATGCCAGGCACTGTGCTAAGCATGTTTATAAATATCATCTCCTTTGATCATCACAACAGCTCTGGGAGGTAGAGACTATTATTATCCCCATTTGACAGTTGAGGAAACTGAAGCAGTGATTTGCTCAGTGTCACACAGCTAGGAAGTGTTAAGGTTAGATTTGAACTCTATGTACTGTGTCACCAGACAATTTTCCTTAATTACTCTAGTAGAAAAACTCATTATTCAGTGGTCAGTCTGATAGTGAAATTCTCAAGCTGTGGCAAAGTTGATTCTCCAATGAAAGACACTCTGAGTGTTGTTGGGCCATTTCCACTGGCTACGATTTGGTTACCATTTCCATGTTTATGCTATGACAGGGTTGTGCTCTGTTACCTTTAACCTTCAAGAATCCAGAGTTGCGGCAATGCCATGGTGATACATTGAGGTGGGCTTTAGGTGAGACTGGAAGGTTCTATGCAGGGAGAAAGGCTTTGCATTTGGGCTCATTATTATATTGAGTATCTCTCATTCAAAAATCAACTTGGTTTAATTTATTTCAAGAGGTAATTCTTTAAAAAAAATTATTTGTTTACTTTTAGTTTACAACATTCAGTTCCACAATTCCTTGAGTTCCAAATTTTCTCCCCTTCCCTGTCCTCCTCCCTCCCTGCCTTGATGGCATGCAATCTGACATAGGTTCTACAAATACCTTCACATCAAACATTAGTCAAGTTGTAAAGAAGAATTATAACCAATGGAGTGAACAATGAGAAAGAAGGAACAAAATAAAACACAAAAGAGAGAGAGCAAGTGGTTTGCTTCAATCTGCAACTGTAATTCCTTCTCTGCATGTGGATAACCCTTCTCCATCATGAGTCTTTTGGATCAACAGATAATTCTTAATCATGTTGTTAGGTATTGTGCTAGGTACTGCAGATTAAAAAAAAGGAACACTATCTGCCCTCAAATAACTTACATTCTATGGGAGAGGGAGAGATTGATATGCAACACATAGGGAGATAAGTAAATCCAAAACACATTTGCTATAAAAATACAGTGTAATTTCTAGTCCATGGGGGGCACCGATAGTCAAGGGAATTGGGAAAAGCTTCTTGTTATTTAAATTCAGAAAGATCTATCAACATGCTGAGTGAGGGGAGCAGAGCCAGGAGAACATTATACACAGTAACAGCCACAGTAGGCAAGGACTGACTGATGGACTTAGCCCTTCTCAGCAATTCAAGGAAGAGCCTAAAACAATTCCAAAGGACACATGATGGAAAATGCCAGCCATATACAGAGAAGGAACTGTGGAGTCTGAATGCAGAGCAAAGTAGACTATTTTCTTTTTTGTTTTCTTTTTTTTTCTCATGGTTTTCCCCATTTGTTATAATTCTTCTATGCAACATGACTGATGTGAAAATGTATTTAATAGGAATGTATGTGTAGAATCATATCATATTGAATGCTGCTTTGGGAAGGGAGGGGGAGAAAATTTAAAACTTATGGAAGAGAATGTTGAAAACCAAAAATAAATAATTTAATACATTGGAAAAAAAATGTCATCCATAAGATGGCACATTGGCTTATTAAAAAAAAAGAGAAAGATCTATAAACAGAAGGTGGGCCACTAATTGATGAATTATTTGCAGTTCATAAAGACTATGTAACCTAGGCCCGGAACTACAGCTCTGGGCTCATGTGGACCAACTTCAGGCAGCAGTAAAAAAAGTCTTTGTAATTCTGTCTCTACTGAGAATTTCATCTAGGAATATCAGAATTTTTTCAAATTCTAGGAAAAGGTAATACATGAAGGAAAATCCCCCATGCAAGCTCTCAGGCTACGAAGACATTGGACATTGTAATGTAATGCCAAGGAAAGGCAACTTCCCAAGGTTCAAAATACCAGCATAGGTGCTCTCCATTTTATTCAGTGGCAAATTAAGAACAGAGAAAGTCAAAACATGACATCATTCAAAATACAGCATTTACTAAGTGTGATTAAATAATCTCCAAGTACTACCCCACCCCAGGACCTTCCAATCATTCAATCAATTACAAAGTCCCTGTTCTAAATACTACTCCACCCCTAGGCTGTACCTTCATTTAGTCCACCACAAAGTCCCTCTTCTCAAATGGAGATTAGTTTCCAAACATAAGTAAAGTACATTCATTTGTTCAACCATAGAACACAAAAAGGTTGAAAAGTTCCCCACCCCTGGATCACAATTGAATCTACCCCAGAGTTACATCAAGTTTAAGCACAGCACTTCATACCCAAATGGAGGTCTTTTCTTCATCTTGACACGAGGCAAGTTCTCAGCAATCTTAGTTCCTGGGGAGACAAGGCTTAGCAAGGCCACAAGATACATTGCCAGTCCCTTCATTAATTCATCCTCTCTCTGTAGAACAGTCCTAGAACCCCTGAAAACATTAGCAAAACCCTCTCCCAGGATTTCTGTAAACATACAACAAGAAAATCCTTCTTCAGGGCTTCTGAACCAACAGAAAGGTTCCCAGACCCCTGCAACAACAGCACTGTCCTTCACCAGTGGACAGTATTCACTCTCTGTCTGCAGGACAGTCTCAGGAGCTCTGAACCAACAGAAAGGTTCCCAGACCCCTGCAAAAACAGCACTGTCCTTTAGCAGTGGACAGTATTCACTCTCTGTCTGCAGGGCAGACTCAGGAGCTCTTAGCCAACAGCCAGGTTCCAGGACTTCTTCAACAAAAGGACTGTCTTTCACCAGTGGACAAATCTGGCAAAACAACATCAAAACAGACAGACAAAGTACCAGCAAAGCAGCCATGTCTCCTCAGTCCCTGGCAGCTCAGGGGGCAGGTCTCAAAAGTCCAGGGCAATTCAAAGTGGCCCCCAGCAATTCTCTCAGTCTCTCTCTGCCTCCACGAGGTGCTGCTTCCAAAAAGTTCTTCTGCTTCTCTCTTGTGTCTCTCCAAATCTATGTCACCAGCTCCTCCCAGTTCAGGACTTTCTTTTTACATCAACAAGTCCTTCCCACAGGTGGGATTAACAAGCTCTGGGTTTTAACACAATCAATTTGAAAACCAAGCCAATACAGGGGAATCTTTATATTCCATTACTATCACAGACATACATATAGGTTTGTTTTATTTTGTTTTGCTTTTTAACCTGACAAAAAAGTTAATGAAGATTCACATCTGGAATCAGAAACAGTCAAGACATCTTTTCTTCCACCTTTTGTAGGCTTCCTAGGTAGTTCTCTGTAAGCTTACTTACAGTATTATCTTGGGTGGCCCCTGATAAGAGGAAAGGAATTGGGGGGGGGGTCCCACAGAGTCATGTGACTCTCCCTGCTGAGGAAACTCACATTCCCAAGCTTTCATAATCCTCTAGCCTAGAGGATCAGCAAACCACTGCAGCCTGCTTTTTTTTTTTTGTACAGCCCTTGAGCTAAGAACGGTTTTTATATTTTTAAATAAAGCTTTATTGGGGCAGCTAGGTGGCGCAGTGAATAGAGCATCAGCCCTGGCATCAGGAGGACCTGAGTTCAAATTTGGCCTCAGACACTTAACACTTACTGTGTGACCTTGGGCAAGTCACTTAACCCCAATTGCCCTGCCTTTCCCCTTCCAAAAAGACCCAAAAAAAGCTTTATTGTTTTTTAAAATGTAAAAATATATATATATATATTTACATATATAAATGTTATAACTGTTAACTGGATTTGGCCCAAGGGATAGTTTGCTAACCCCAGCTCTAGACTTGTACCATCACCCTAGGGTTGCAAACTCCCTCCCCCCACCAAACTAAATGGGAAGGAGAGAAAGGGGACACATATTTATCAAGCACCTATAAACATCATCCCATTTAATCCTTAAAACAACCCTGGGGGGTAGGTGCCATTATTATCCTCTTTTAAAAATGTTTTTTTGCAGTTGAGTTAACTGAGGCAGATAGAAATTAAGTCCCTTGCTCAGAGTCACACAACTAGTAAGTATCTGAAGCTGGATTTGAACTGAGATCTTTTAAACTGCAGGCCTAGTGTTCTACCAACCATGCCATCCAGTCACCTGAAGGAGTTTCTTGAGTTGGTCACTTCCCTTCAGTTCCAGACCTGCACAGCACACAGAGTTCAGAGCACCAGCGATGGGCAAAATCTGGGCCTGTTCCTCCTCACTGTGGCTCTGGTTCTAGCTTCTGCGTCGCCCAAATTCAAACAAGTTTGAATTGTTTTCAATCGGTTTCCCACAGGAACTGTTCGGCTTGGTTCAGTGCCTCCTGTATTACTCTGCTGCTGCTGGCGCGTGTTCTTGAAGCTTTCTAGTTGGCCCAGGACCTCCTCACCACTCCAGGGACTGTGGCCGTTGTTCTCTGGCTTCTCTGAGTTCCCAGGCTTTTTCACAGGGGCCACATGGTTGTGCAGGCTTCCCTCATGGGAGATGAGTGTTTCTGCGTAGTCTCCCTTTCTTACTCTCTGCCTCCGTCTCTCTCTGTCTTTGTCTCTCCTCTTTTTTTTTTTTAAGCAATCAGGGTTAAGTAACTTGCTCAAGGTTACATGGCCAGTTATTATTTCTGGGTGTGGTGCTGAGTATCTGAGCCCGGATTTGATCCAGGTCATCCTGACACTGGAGCCGGTGCTCTTACTCGCTGAGCCACCTGGCTGCCCCAACTCCTTCTCTTTTTTCTCTTCCCCTCTCCCTTTCTTCTTCTCTCCCTCTCTCTTAACTTCTCCTTCTTTCCCTCTCCTCCTTCTCTCTGCTCCTTTTCCCCTTCCCTCTTCCTCTTCTACCCTTTTCACCTCCTCTCCCCCTCTCCTTTTCCCTCCTCCTTCTCTCTCTCTGCCTCTGTCTCTCTCCTTTCCTTCCTTCCCTATCCCTCTTTCTCTCCACTCTTCCCCCAGTCCATATGTAGCCCCTTTTTAAAGGTCAGTCCCAAAATGTAGCTTAGATATGTGAACTAGCCCTAAATTTAATCATCAGTGGAGTGGCAGGTAACCAGAATAAGTGAAGTTCATTCTTTGTTCAGGAGTCATTCTTATCTTGGAAGTTTCACATAGCTGTGATGGTGCTAGTAGAGGCAGGAAAGGTCCTTCTCTGGGTATATCTCCCTCACCAAATACATAGACAGGACCAGGCATTGGTCTGGGTAAAGAAGATGCCTACTTTCATAAGGGGATGTGAGAAGCAAAAGGATAAACCTCTTCCATGTGCTCCCCCCACACCTACCCCTCCACCAACTAATTTTCTTTCCCTGAGAATATAGCTCTTCCATTACAGATAGAAGGGGCAGGTTCATGGGTGAAAGAAGATGGAAACAGCTGACTCCGGCAGCAGGGTCTACAGTGATGAGGTATGCCATTAAGATTTGGGGACTACCTCGAATGCAGATGCTGAGGAGGCCCCTGAGCTGGGTGGGAGGCAGTGAATCCTCAGTGATACAACAAACCCTGTCCTGATTGATTACAGTTGCTGTCTCAGACCCTGGCTGTTTTGACTCTGGCTCTGTGGTCTAAATAAATAAGAATCTCTGGCCGTACCCCTGGGGGTGATGTGGGAGGCATGAATCAGATATCAAGAATCCTGTGGATTGGTAGGGGGTGGATACAGGAAGTCACATGTGTCTCTGGGACCCTTCTTCCATCTGGAAAATATAGGCCTGCTTTAACAGGACTCGTACAAAGTGAGGACACCACAAATTGCTTGTAGAGACCAGATGATCCAACTATCTTAATTTGTGTAGGGAAGAAAATGCTAGACTTGGAATCAGAAAGTACTGAGTTCAAATTCTGCCTCAATCATTTTACTAGCTGTGTAACCCTGCAAAAGTCGATAGTACCCTCTTCAAAGAGTAGTGAGGATCAAATGAAATAATATATAAAGCATTTTGCCAATCTTAAAATGCATTGTAGGGGCGGCTAGGTGGCACAGTGAAAAGAGCACTAGCCCTGGAGTCTGAGTTCAAATCTGGCCTCAGACACTTAACACACACACAAAAAAAACTAGCTGTGTGTCCTTGGGCAAGTCATTTAATACCAATAGCCCTCCAAAAAAAAAAAGAAAAAAGAAAAAAATGCATTGTAGGTGTGATTCAGGGAAGGGATTTTGCTAAGCAGAAAACTCCTTTATAAAAGGGGCCCTGTAAGGTGCAGATAGCATGCTGGGCAGGAGGTCCTCAGGTAGTCATTCAGCTAGTACTCAGCACAATTTGCTCTCCTTGTAGAGCTTCTGGCTGCTGCTTCTGATCTCCTGGCAGAATTTGCTTGGCAGTACCAACAGCTATTTGATCCTGTCCTGGCTTGCCAACCCTGCCTCTATGTGCTCCACCTGCTTGGTTAATGCACACTTAATGAGCAGAGGCCTACCTTGCCCTCTCCTGGACCCTGACCATTCACTCAGCTCAGACTCTTGCTAGGCTCCAAACAGGAACTACTTGACTAGACATCCACATAGGCCTAGAGATGAGTCACAGCAATATATCCACACAGGCCAGACTTCTGAGCTGCTGTGTGCCAGCCTGACTGGCTTGGGCTGCTCCTTCCTCTCCAGTCTTGACCTTGACCCAACAGCCATGCTCTAGCCTTTCCTTCTCTCCTTAACTGTTTCCTACCCAGGACTTTCTTGTTCCTGCCTCAGGCATCAGCCCATTTATGGTTTTTCAATTCTGTCTTTAAGGAGACTGAGTTTGGTTCAGTGCTGGATTTTGATTCATGGAAACCTCCAGTCTCCCTACAATAAAGTCTGTTTTTGCGAAGTGATTTCTTCTGTTTCGTTTCTGATCTCCTGGTTTAGATCCCTGCCTCTTTCCACCAGCCCTTAACCTCCAATGCTCATGCTGACTGTATCTTGAGCCCGCTGCAGGCTATGCCCCTGGTTTTAAGGAGTCTGCCTCAAGGGCTCAAGAGAACACCAGGAAGCTGACTCCATTTCCTCCTCTAAACCCCTAAATGCAGATGCACCTTCAAAGTTTAGTCCTTGGCCATTGCTATTTTCTCTCAGCACATACTTTCTTCCTTGGCCATCTCATCTCTTCCCAGCATCTTCCCTCTCACCTTTATATGACAATGGGCAACAAAGTGTAGGGAGAAGCACAGGATTTAGAGTCAGAAGACAAGGATTGGAAGCCTAGCTTTGCTGCTTGCTGCCTCGGGGAAGTCATTTAACTATGTTGGGCCATAGTTTCTTCATCTTTAAAACCAGTGGGTTGGGAAAAATTACTTTTATGGTCTCATTTAATTCTAAATCCTTTGACCTTATGCGTCTGAAACCTGTATCTCTATTAACTACCTGTTTTAAACTTTAGTACTGCATTTTCAGGCACCTAATTTTCAAGCATGGGCAGCTAGGTCATGGAGTAGATAGAATGCTGGGCCCAGAGTCAGGAGGATTTGAGTTCAAACCTAGCCTCAGATACTAGCTGTGTGATCCTGGACAGATCTTTCAACCTCCACCTCAGTTTCCTTATTTATAAGATGGGAATAATAACATTTATTTCCCAAGGTTGTGGTGTGGATCAAGTGAAATAATAATTGTTAAAACACATAGCACAGAGCCTGTCACACAATAAGTGCTATATTAATGTTGCTTTTATTGTTGTTATTATTCCCCTAGATGACTTTCAGACAATTAAAACCCAACATAACTAAAACAAAATACACCAATGTCCCATTCAAACTCAGTTCTTCTGCATTTACTAATTTCTTTTGAGAGTGCCTTTATTCTTCTTGTTTTGTGTCAGACCTGTAATTCATTGGTATAAGGAACTCCCTGTGAGAAAACTTCATCTATCAACCCAGAGCAGCACCTATGTTCTTAGAGAAGTGCCTGGACTCTTAACAGATCAGGTGACTTACCCAGGGTCACACAGGATACATCTGTTGCAGGACTGTTTTTTTCCTATTTCTGGTTTTGTTAAGGGCTAGGCAGGTTCTCTGTCCTCCATGCCATACTGCCTTTCCTTATTACTCGAAGGAAAACTCATAATTCCCTCCTATCCACAGTCAGTCACCAAGTCCTTCGAGGTCTCCTTTGATACTATCTGCCATTATCATTTCCCTTCTATTCTCATTGTTCCTATCTTGGTCAAGGTCAGTGTGGAGTCAGATGTTATAGGAAAGGAGTGCTAAGTTTGGGTTCAGAAAGCTTGACCTCAAACTCAGGTTCTGCTGTTTCCTGGTTTTGTGTCTATGGGCAATTTATTTGCCTCTATTTCTTAATCTATAAAATGGGGATAAAAATAAATGTGCTCTCTACCTCACAGGGTTATTGTAAAGAGAAAAGTACATTGAAAGCCTCACATTCATTATAAATGTGAGATATTGTATTATAATTAATTATAACAATCTCCTTACCTCTAGCCTCTCCCAACATCCCAATCTGACATAGCACTGCCAGATTAATCTTTTCTTTTTTTTCAGATAAAAATGTTCTTTATATTTTCTAAATTTATTTTTCAAATGCATTAAAATTTTTTTGAGTTCCAAATCCTCCCCCTTCCCCATCAATGGGAAGGCAAGCAATATAATACTCATCATACATGTGAGGTCATACAAAACATATTTCCATATTAACCACGTTGTAGGAAAAAAAAGCAAGAAAAGTAAAGTAAAAAAAATGCTTCAGTCTGCACTCAGAGTTCGCCAGTTCTCTGTCTGGAGGTGAAAAGCACTTTTCATCATGAGTCCTTAGAAATCATCTTGGATCATTGTATTGATCAGAATAGATGAGTCTTTCACAGTTGATAATTGTTATAATATTGCTGTTTCTGTGTACAATGTTCTTCTAGTTCTGTTTACTTCACTTTGCATCAATTCATATGTCTTCCCAGATTTTTCTGAAACTATTCATCTCATCATTTCTTACACCACAACACTACTCCATCAGACAGATTAATCTTTTCAAGATTGCTTTACACAAATTATTCTCTCTCCTTGCATTTTTGTCCGTGTTTTTTTTTAGTTTAGATATTATACCTTCACCCCACCCTGATGTCTACCTTCATATGACTTTTCTTTTCTTTTCTACTTGTGTTTGTCCTAATAATCTCTGTAGGCGTGGTTCAATTCCTCTTTTTTTCATAAAGGACCCTAGGCCACATCTGCTTCCTCCTCTGAAGTCCATAGCATAGCTTCTCTAGTATTTTTATTTATATTTTTACTTTCACATGTTGCCTTTTCAACTAAACTATAAGCACCTTGAGGATAAGGGCTATACTTCACCCCTCAGTTTAATCAGTACCATACATATAATAGGCACTCAGTAAATAAATGAATGGAAAAACATTCATTAAGCATTTACCATGTAAAAAGTTGGTTAGTAATGATGGTAATGGAAACATTGAGTATTTGACGTAGTAGAGCTGATGAAGGAGTAAGCAAAAACTTAGAAAAGGAGGATAAAGTGGACAGTCTTCACAATATTGTTGAGGGTTCCCTTTTCCCCCATATCTAAGTATCACTAAATGTCCTAAAAGGTTACACATTCATTTCTGAGTATAATGTAGTCTTATCCTTAAAAAAAAATAGTTTACAATCATTCTAGCACATTGTTTTCTCTATTTCCATAGGCTGTCAAGGGACAGCTCAGAGGCCATAACAGATGACACTTTAGATGACTACCAGTTCTAATAATTTACTTACTAATTATATACATATTCGTTTGCTCATTTATCTACTCATTTGTTCATTTACTCATTCATTTGTTCGTTTGTTTATTCTATTGATCTTGTATCCCTGAAGGGGCCTTCTCCAATCAAAACCCTCAGGTCTAAAAATGACCTGGGCTGTGTTAGCATCCAACCCATGCACGATATTAGGGATTGTTCTGAATCAGTTCTAGGATGGACTCATTGACCTATAGTTAAAATGGGTGTTTAGTCAATCCTGAGATCTGTTCACTATCTGAAATTCTACCATTTTCTCCTGAAGTATGCTGTCTTGGAGGCCTGGTACAAATAGCAATCATGAACACCTTTGAGAGTTTGTGTCAGAATTTTTCCTCTAGCTCTATTTCTGGAATATTTCCATCAGTTAAGGTACTACTGGGTGGACCCATCATCATCATCATCATTCTTATAGCTGACATTTAAGCAACCAGGCTAGTTTTGGTCCTAACCTGGGAACAAATAGGACTTGGGGAATGATGTTGCAACCAAGCCAGTCATAGGAATACATTGAGTCAGAGATGGAAAAGACTTCCATACAGAGATAAAACACATTTTAGAGGTAATAAAATTCAAACCCCTTCACTTTATAGTTAAGGAAACTGAGGTTCAGAGAGGTTAAGTGGTTTGGCCTTTTAACCTAATTCTTAACCTAATCCATCTTAGTGATGGATGCTGGGAATTTGCATTGGACATCCTCCATGACAGTGGCAAGCACTGTTAGCAAGCACACATATCCCTCTTGTCCTTGTTTTAGGACTTGTTTAATATTAATATTCTTTTTTTTTAAAGCAATCAGTGTTAAGTAACTTGCTCAAGGTTACACGGCCAGGTATTTCTGGGTGTGGTGCTAAGTATCTGATCCCAGATTTGATCCCCAGGTCATCCCGACACTGGAGCCGGTGCTCTTTACTCACTGAGCCACCTGGCCGCCCCAATATTAATATTCTTAAAAATAGTTTTTAAAGAAGAACAAGGTTATCTTTGTTATTTCTTTCAAAGTATCTTCTATGGTTTTGACATATATATCTTTGAGAAAATCCTTCAGGACCATGTAGACTTTTTTTTTTTAATACTCAGCATAGAATAAGCATTTGTTTAGTCTTTTTTTCAGTTGTGTCTGACTTTTTGTGACCTTGTTTAGGATTTTCTTGACAAAGGTGCTGAAGTGGTTTGCCATTTCCTTCTCCAGCTCATTTTACAGATGAGAAACTAAGGCAAACAAGAATAAATTACTTGTCTGGGGTCACAAAGCTAGTAAGTGTGTGAGACTGGATCTGAACTCAGGAAGTTGAATCTTTCTGACTCCAGGCTTGAAACTCTATACACTGTACCACCTACCTGTCCTATAATAAGCATTGAGTGACTTTAAAGATGTACTACTCTACTGTGAAATATCACTTGTGAAAGTCTTCTTGTTTGATTCTAATGATTCCATTAAAACTGCTCTTGTGAATTCCCGTTCGATTTCAACATTGTGGTACAATGGAAAGAACACTGGATTTGGAGGCAGAAATTATGGATTTAAATTCCAGCTCTCTGTAGCCTCCTAAATGAAGTCCATAATCACTCAGAAGACTTTGGTCTAACAATACATGCAGGAAAACAAAACCAAACAAGTAGATGAAGTATGCCTACTATTCAGAGTTGGCTATTCAATTCGATGGACAATTGATTGTACAGGTCTCAGAAAGACAATGAAAATGGATAATATGCTAGGCCTGTAATTGAGTAGGAGGAGCAAAATTGCTTTAGAGAAATTGTTCATTGCTTTTAGTGACCCTAAGCTTCTTCCTGAAATAAAGTTTCATTTTTTTTTAAAGCAAAATTGTTCCAGTGATGTTGTTTAGCTAAAAGTCATGGAATACCACAGTCTCCCCCTGAAATAAGGTTGAGAATCATACAAAAGGTAATAATGAGATGCATAGTGAGGGTGAGTAGACTGCAGTGTCTTAGAGGAGTCAAATAGGAGAAGTGGGGGTAAAGCTGTCATCAGATAATTGTAGGACTGGAAAATAAGATGGGTCAGTCACTTAGTGAGAATGAGTGACAACTGATAGCCTGAATGTTCTACAGGTATCCATGCATTGTTAGAAGAATGACAGGAAGGCTCCCAACATGATGAGTGGACCCTCTTTGAGCATGGGAGAATATTGACAAGTTACCCAGGATGGAAAGGAATGGGTGGGCTGTGACCTAAATCATTAGAGGAAAAATCCACATCAGTAAGATCACAGATCCATTTGGTTATGATAACAATAATAACTAACATTTTTATGTTAGAGGTAGCTAAATTGCTACCAGTAATGGGAGTAGGTCCTTGGATTAGGCTTATTAGCGGCAATTGTACTTCCAGCCTGGGCAAGATAGAGAGATAGACAAGGAGGGAGGGAGGGAGGGAGAAAGGAAGGAAGGAAGGAAGGAAGGAAGGAAGGAAGGAAGGAAGGAGGGAGGGAGGGAGGGAGGGAGGAAATTCATGAAGCCAGCAGAGAGAATATCAATCTAAACTCTTCTGAAAGAGAAAACCTAAGCCTGTCCATCCCTCAAAAACTCTTAGTGATGATACTTATTTACAGCATGGGAGTGTGGGAGATAGGTTAAGGCAGGGGTGGGGGACCTGTGACTTCAAGGGCATATGTGGCCCTCTAATCCTCAAGTGTGGCCCTTTGACTGAATTCAAACTTCAAATCCCCTTAATAAAAAGGTTAATTGAAGCAGCCTATAGCCTAAAATATCAAGTAGTCTTGAAAAATAAGATATTATTTTAGTAACTTTTCAGGCTCAGACTACCAGAGAAAAGATTTCTATCCTGATCTCTGCCAGGTCCTGTACCTCCTAATCTTAGAAAGGACCTAAGGCTTGAAAAGCTCAAATACATATGGAAAGAACAGTAAAGATACTCATCTGCATCAGCCCCCAACAGAAATCTACAAAATGTAACTGGCTGATCATCACAAGTGAATGTAAGGTCTCTCTCTGAGGAAATTGCACTCTGAACCAGAAAGAATTGTTGAAGAGGAGAGGCTAATCCTCTCCCACCTTCTAGCTCAAGGTGACAAACCTCATAGTTGATGGCCTGAGAAAATCAAAGAGGAGAGGCTACTCTACTTTTAGGCTAAAGGTAGTTGTCCTTGCAGAGAAAGTGTAGTTGTACTTCAGCTGAAAAAAGTCCTGTAACACTCAGCTTAGCCAGAATTTGGAGGCTGTAAATACTGCAGCTGTTCACAACAACAAATCCAGGAAATCTCATAGATTAAATTATCCAGCAGAGATGCCTTGCCCCATGAAAAGCCCATTGCTCAGCTCTATGCCCAATACAACTCGGGCAACAGTAGCCTAGCAGCCAAATAACCAGCCTAGTCTAATCCAGCAGCCCATCAACAAAACAATCTGCCTTGCCTACTCTGTCGAGAGCTACTCAGCAGCACAGTGACTTGCCTCTCCCAGTTCAGCAGCAGTCAATCCTAATGGCTAAACAACCTTCTCAGTCCAAACTAGCAGCTGCTGAGCCCTAAGAAAAGCCTACTCAATAGTGAAGCACTCTGCCCAGCCCACCCCAGAAGCTGAACTACCTGTTCAGAGCAATGATGTTTTCTTCAGGGAGCCAACCCAGGCTATGAATGGAGTGACACTTGCCAACATTGGGCTCTGCAGTGAATTTTATGAAGATGCTCCAGAGAAAGGACTCTAGAACTCTGTTGTTCCACAGGTGTGGGTTGTCTTGGCAATTGATATTCCCTACATGCGGGCTTTACTACCATTTTGCTTTTAATATTATGCCCACTCTTCTCTGGACTTTGTGTGTCTTTGCAAGAGAGTATGTCCCAGGTTTTGGGGGAAGTGCTTTATCACAACTGGTCTTATTATGCCATTTGAATTAAATGCTTTTTGTAAAAGACTGATCATTAATGGGAAGTACATTGGTGGGGGCTTGTGAGAGATTGTGTTAATAGTAATAGTAATAGTAATAGTGTTAATAGTAATTCATAGATTTACCCTGAGGACCTCAAGTAGGAGTCTCTTTCCTACAAATGTTAATGAGATTTGAGAAAGTAAGCCCCAAACTATAACTGCAAATGCCTGCCTCTGCCCTTCTATTCAGCTCAATTTAGTTCACTAATCTGAGTTTTAAGTGCCCACTATGTGTAATATACTATGCTAAGCCATTAAGTGAAATATCATGGTTAATAAGTAAAAGATCCTCACCCTCATGGAGGTTTTAGTCAAGAAGGTTGTACAAATAATGGTGATACTGTAAGAGACTTAGTATTCTTCCAGGCCATCAGGTCTCCTAACTTAGCTTCCCTTCCTTCCCAATTGTGGCCTTATATCTAACTGGTTCAACTCTACTGGAAAGGAAGGGAATAAGCAATTATTAATTACCTACAATGTGCCAGGCGCTGGGATAAACACTTTACAAATATCTCATGTGATCCTCACAACAACCCTGGGAGGAAGGTGCTAATATTATCCCCATTTTATAGTAGAGGAGCCTGAGGAAGATGGAGGCTAAGTGACTTACAAAAACAGAGCCAGGAAGTGTCAAAGACTGAGTTTGAAATCTTCCTGACTCCAAACCCTATACTCTATCCACTGTGCCACCTAGCTATCCCAGGATAAATAGGAAACAATGAAGGGAAAGCACTAGAATTGTGAGAGATTAGAAAAGGTTTCCTGTAGAAAATTTTAGTTGGGACTTGAAGGAAGCCAGGAAAGTCAGGAGACAGAAGAGGAGAAAGAGCAATCCAGGCATGGGAGATAGCCAGAGAAGATGCTTGGAGCAAGAGATAAATGTCTCCAAGCATCAAGGTGTTACTGGAAGGAAGATAGGGGATGATAGATAATAAGGTACAGGAAGACTAGAAAAGGGTGGGGGAAGGCCATAAATTGAAAATAACTTTAAACACCAAAAAGAGAATTTTGTATTTGGTCATGGAGGTGATGGGAACTGCTGGAGCTTATTGAAGGAGAGAGAGAGAGAGAGAGAGAGAGAGAGAGAGAGAGAGAGAGAGAGCATGGTTTTAGTTGTACTTTAGGAAAATCACTTTGGTGGATGAATGGAGGATGGACGAGAATGGAGAGAGACTTGTGGCAGGCAAGCCAACCAGTAGTCTATTGCAGTAGTCCAGGTGGGAGGTGCTGAGGGTGTGCTCCAGGGTGGTGGCAGAATCAGAGTAAAGAAAGGCGTGTATTCAGAAGATGCTGCAAAGGTGAAACTGACAGGCATGACAACAGGTTGGATCTGAGGGGGATGAGAGACTTTGATGAGTTGATTATTTCATCTGGGTTGCAAGTTAAGGGACTGGAAGGATGATGGTGTCCTAGATAGTAAGAGGAAAGTTTGGAAGGGGGAAGGATTTAGAAGGAATGATAATAAAAATATGGCCTCAGATACTTAGTAACTGTGTGACTTTTCACAAAACACTTTGTGTCTGTCTGTCTCAGTTTGCTCATTTGTAAAATAGGGATAATAGTAGCGCCTATGTCCTAGGGTTGTGAAGATCAAATGAGATATTTGTAAAGTGTTTTGCAAATCTTAAAGAGCAATATAAATTGTAGCCATCATCATCTTCATCTCCATCATCACTACTGCTATTATCATCATCTTCATCATTAGTATCATTATTTGCCCAGCCCTATTCTCTCTCTTGAACTTTGCTTGTTCATCTCTGCTTGCCTATTGGACATTTCAAACTGGATGCCCATCTTATAGGCATCTCAAACTCAACAGGTCCACAAATGAACACATAATCCTTTCTCCAAAACCCACTTCTTTTCAAATTTCCCTATTTCTGTTGAGGGTATTTCTATTATTCTGTCACCCAAGTTTGCAACCTCTAATCTTCACTTTCTCACCCCACATGTCCAATCAGTTGCCAAATGTTGTCATCTCTACTTCTGTGATATCCTTGTATATGGCCCCTTCTCTCTACTCACATAGCCACCACCCTAGTTCAAGCCCTCATCACCTTTTATCTGGACCATTGCAATAGTCTCTAATAGTCTCCCTGCCTCAAGTCTCTCTCTACTCCAATTTTTCTTCCATACAACTGTTAAAGTAGTTTTTCTATAGCACAGATCTGACCAAATCACTCTAACAGTCAGTAAACTCCCAAAGCTCCCTATTGCTTCTTGGTTCATATGTACAGTTGTTCCTTCCACATCAAAGGGGTTAGAGTTGAGGCTTCTCTGAGACCTGGAAAATTTATTGGCTCTCCCTTTGAACCAGACAAGAAGTCTGATTTTTTTCTTTTTCTTTTTTGGGATATTTACAGTACCTTATTGTAAAATTTGGGTTAAGCGCTTGGTCATAGGCTATATGTAGATCAACATTAGGTAAAGATACTGTACATTTATTTTATGTATTTCTGAGTTTCTAAACTTTTTTCCATGTCAGCTGCTGGCCTTTACATATCATTTGCGGTTTCTACAAAAGTCCCCCAAAATTTCCATTGAATTTCTTATTCTGACCCATGATACATCAGAACCATGATGGGGTAAGTTGCAATGTTGAAGGGATAACTAAATTCTTCTGTGTGACATTTAAAGCCCTTCAAAGTCTGGCTGGAAATGACTTCTCCAAACATGTTATACATTATTCCCTTTCATGTACTCTGTGGTTCTATCAGACTAGCTGTCTTGCTGTTCTTTACATACAACACTCCATCTTCCATCTCTACCCTTTATTGGCTGTCCCCGCTACCTATAATGCACTTCTTTTTACCTATGACTTTTATAATACTTAAAACAATTCAAAACTCTTTTCACACACTACATCTGCATGAAGCCTTTCTGATCCTCTCAGCTGCTAGAGCCCTCCCGCATTATTTTGCTATCTCTTTTGTTTTTGTTCAGTTGTTCCAGTCCTGTCTGACTCTTTGTGACCTCATTTGGGGTTTTCTTGGTAGAGATACTGGAGTGGTTTGCTATTTCCTTTGCCAGTTAATTTTATAGATGAGGAAACGGAGGCAAACAGGATTAAGTGACTTGCCCAGAGTCAAACAACTAGTAAGTGTCTGAGGCCAGATTCCTGATTCCAGGTCAGACTATCCACTGTGCTACCTAACTATCCCTATTTTGTATATATATATACATACAAACACATATACACACACACTCACACACTGTCATTCTTGGCTAGATTGTAAATTCATTGAAGATAAGAGCTATTTTAGTTTTATCTTTTTATCCTCAACACCTAGCACAGTGTTCAACATATAGTAGATACTTGATTTCTCATTAATCTATAGAATGTAAGGCTTAAGAGAAGCATAAATGAGATTATATTGTAATTTATAGGAAAGAAGCATGCATTCTGGATGGGGAAACCTGCTAATAATGCTTTACTTTCCTATCCCTAGAATCCCAGCTGTGGCTACAATGGGAAAAAGGATATAGTCACAGTGAAGAATTTGGGAGAATTAGCCTATTTGAGGACACCTTTGTCCCATCTAGACTTTTTCTTCCATGAACTTACTGAAATGTTTATATGTCCTATAGCTATTTCCAAAGTTCTATTAGTACAAAATTTCTGCTATGGTCTTGCATGTAGGTCATGAACAAATTTGGAGTTTTTAGAAGGTTTGTGAGTTTAGAAGTAGATTTAAGGAAGAAACTATGAAAAGAAGAAAAAACCTTGGGAGATCTTACTCTGAGTGCAGATTCCTAGGCAAGACTGACCCATTTATAGCTTAGCTCTTTGGTCACCAAATATCTGCCTCCTTAATTGCCTGGATTTCTTCACATCATTTTTTTTTACTATGACTCAAATTCTAGAAATTAGAGATTAATTTTTACTACAAGCATCCTCTTTTTAAAAGTACAAATGTCTCTTGGATGGACATTGGCCATTCATTTATTAGTGTGAATTAGTTCAGATTGTTTCCCTCCTAACACCTCACTGAATTGAAAGAATCAAGTTTTGGTAGCAGAGGTAGAGTAATGTGGCAACCTTGTAGCCTGGAGCAATCTGAAGGGACTGGATATTAGGGAACTCAGGACAGTATGTCATTGGGCACTGGGAGATAGGAGACAGCACAGAAATAGAGGTGAGAGGATCCTAAAGACAAATCATTTATTTCAAGATTTTGTTTAGACCAAGCCTGTAACCAGGAAGGGAGGGACTGAAGGTGGGGAGGAAATTCTCTTCCTCTTCCTTCTCCTGCCTAATGAAAGACTTGGCTCTCTGCTTCTGGGACCCAGGACAGGACACCATCTAGTAATATTCTATTTCTGCTACATTATGGTTTAAGTAGGTTTTTTGAGACATGGCTTGTGACCCTAAAACTACCATATATCACATTATTTCAATGGGAAATCATGTTCCAACTTCCAAATAAATCAAAACATCTTTGTGTACAAATTGGTTACTATCTGTATAACATTTACTATGTGTAAAGAGGTAGTGAGGGAAGAGTCACCAGGTCATGATGGAATAGAGTCACAGTTCAGGGTAGAAAGGATCATAGGTAAGAGTGATTGAAGAGGTTAGAGAGCAAGAAAACATACTTCCTTTGACTCGTGTACTTTCAGGTCCTGGGGGGCAATAAAAACAATGTCTCTGCTCTTCTGAATTTGGGTATGAATAAAAGAAATGATGACCTCAGTCCACATTCTAGAGAAAAAGATGGTATTTAGTATAGTGAATATATCTGCCATCTTCAGGACTTTTTTTCCCCTTGCAAATATATGTGAATAAAATACAATTTGCTTGCAATAAGAAGGCCTCCTGATTTCTCATTAGAAAAGAGCCACTTTGGGGCAGCCAGGTAGCACAGCAAGGAAGAGCACCGGCCCCAGAGTCGGGATAACCTGGAATCGAATCCAGGCTCAGACACTTAGCACCCACCCAGAAACACCTGGCCATGTAACCTTGAGCAAGTTACTTAACCCCAATTGCTTAAAAAAAAAAGAAAGAAAAGAGCCACTTTGAGAAATGAGATGCTGAAACTGATGAGCTTCTTTTCCTATTGGTTGTAGTAGACTTATAGACAGGTTAAAAAAAAAAAAAAAGATCTGTCCCCACTCTACACTTTCGCCAGTTCGGAGGGCCAACATGTAATCTGACACAAGCTTCTAGAGCTTTTGTTGCTTCTTTGAATGTGGCTGTACAAAGTGAGTTGTTCTGAAGTGGAATTTATTGCACAATATGGACCCTTAGTTCCTTTGGGATGAATGCTTTGGAAAGCATGTGTTTAGCTGACAACCGCTAAGGCAGCCAGGCTCACTTGGAATCTGCTAGAGCCCAGTTCTATTTATTGATGGTATCAAATGCTTTTATTGCATAAAATCCATGAAGACAGGGAGTAGAAGCCTTCACATTCCTGGCCCCCTTCTGGGTTCACAGTGGTGCCAAGACCACAGTAATATTAACAATACTTCACATTTATATTGTTCTTTAGCTTTTCAAACATTATCTTACTGAATCCTTACAAGACTGTGGATGTGGAACAGGAAGGAGTAAAGTAGGTCAGATGCCATTCTCTTTATTTGAAGAAAATGAGTGAATGGGAAATCCAGTGATATGTCCAAGGTCCCAAAATTAACTAATTAAGGACAGAGATGGACCCAGAAGGGTAGATTTGTGGTGCAATGGATAGAGCCTAAGACCTGGAGTCAGGAACACCTGAGTTCAAATCCAGCCTCAAACACTTACTAGCCATGTCACCCTGAGTAAGTCACTTAGCACTGTTTGCCTCAGTTTCCTCATCTGTAAAATGAACTGGAGAAGGAAGTGGCAAATTGTCCCAGTATCTTTGCCAAGAAACCCCCAAAAAGGGTCACTAAAAGTTGGACATGACTGAAATGTTACAATAGTAACAACACCACACCTAGAAGGCTTATGTCTTCAGACTCTAAGTCTAAGGAGCATTCTATCACATCATGAACACTGGTTCTTAATTAATTAACTTAAAGTTGCTTGGAAATCTTTGTAGACGTGTCTAATGATGTTACCTGGTCTATAAATATTAAAAAATTCAAGCAAGCCCCTGGAAAGTGCAAAGAGTTGTTCCAGATATACAGTATAATGTCACAAACTTATTAAAGTCACCTTTCTTGTCTTGTTCCTTGAAGATGATAGTCAAGATAGAACTGGGCATATTAGGGCATCCCCCATGTTCAGGGTGGGGATCAAATCTATGGAGAAGGTTGAGCAGTTTTTTATCTCCCAGTTTGAAAATGTTGAGTAGAGGGGTGGCTAGGTGGCACAGTGAGTAAAGCGCCAGCCCCGGAGTCAGGAGGACCTGAGTTCGGTTCCAGCCTCAGACACTTAACACCCACACAAAAAAACTAGCTGTGTAACCCTGGGCAAGTTACTTAACCCCAATTGCCCTCAAAAAAAATGTTGAGTAGAATTTTCACTGAGTCCTTAGAAGGGTTATCATTAGTGAGTCTGATGGTGAAGCTAGCTTTCTTACCAGTCAAAGTTGCCATTGTCCCCCAAGCTTCTTAACCTTGAGCCTTCAGAATCCTATCTGATATCAAGTGACACTGTGGGATCTTGGTATGTTCTTTATCCTTTGTGGGACTTTTCCTCATGTAGAGCCTCTCACATAGCTGATGCTCAATCAATATTTCTTAAATGAATGAACCTTTGACTTCTTGCTTGCTTGCATCCAATTAATCACCAAAGCTTGTTGACAGTTTCTTCAAAATAACCCTTGGATTTGTTCCCCCCTCTTTGTTTCCACTGTCATAATACTAGTCCAGAATCTTTTTCCTTCATTCTTACTCTACTGTAAGTCTCCCAGTTGGTCTCCTTGACTCCAGGCTTTCCTCCACCCCAATTTATATTACATATTGCTTTCAGTTTAAATAAAACAACACTTCCATCATGTCATTCTCTTGATAAAACTATATACTGGCCCCCTATTGCCCTGGGATCAGAGCTCAATAGATCAGTAAAAAGAGCAAGTAGAGTCCTGGGCATGGCATCAAGGAACTGATGTCAACTTCTGGTTCTGACATTTATTATCCATATGACTTTAGTCAAGTCATTTAACTTGAATCTCAGTCTCCTCCACTGTAAAATGAGAGAGTTGGACTAAATGACTTCTGAGATCTCTTCTGGCTCTAGCTCTAGAATCCTATGACCCTCATCTTGGAACCCAAGATCTTAAACCGTCTGACTACAATCTTTCTTATTTCTACTATTACCTAAAAGGCATCTTCTTCATTAACACTAATGTGGTCTCTTGACAGAAACACATCTGAAGGGAGAGGGAACGACTTCAGTAATGTGGACTCAGGCATGAAACAAAGTAGAACATGTACTACGTTTTTCATCATTGACCTTTTTTCTGCTGGCATTACACATTCCAGGACCACCTGCCACCTGCAAGTGCAATGAGAGACACTCTAGATACTGAAGCATCATAGACATGGTTTCCTATATTAGAGGATTTGGAACTCAGCAGAAGAACTCAAACCCAGAGGGAAAATATGTTTCTGGGAATCCCATATTACTGCAGCTGATGAGCTTTTTGCTTCATGATCATAATATTATTGGCATGGCTTTGGGTAAATCACTTTCACTTTTGAACAAGAGTTTTCTCATCTATCAAACCAAAGGGTTAGATTGGATAATGATTAATGTCCCTTCCAGTTCTATGTTTTGCTATGCTATGTTAGGGATGGCATTTATGAAATGCCAGCAATGGTTCCAGTGCTACCCTCACTTACATATACCCCATGTATTCATATGTGCCGGAATGTGTTAATGCCATTCTTCTAGCCCACATGACCATACCTGTTCTATTCCTGTTTCTGCGTTGCCTTCTCTTCGGCATTAACCAATCAAGACTTTCTCTTCTCTGTTCCCTACTCTCTTTATTTCTCCCTCCAATTCTTTGTTTATTCTGTTCCCCCTCACGAGGAAGACTCTCCCTTTCCTATAAGCCTAACCAGACCTTATTCATCCTCCAGGGCCCAAATCAAGTTCTTTCTCCACTGGGAATTCTTTCCCTGATATTCCAGCCTCTAGCAATGTCCTTCTTTGAACTAATTTCCTTTTCATTTGTCATCTATAGTAGAGTGTTTTGCACTTCATCACGGTATTATTCCTTTGTACTACTCTCCATGGGTCACCTATGTATAATTCTTATCTCCATTAAGAGTATAAGGTCCTCTAGGGTAAGAATCATATCATATCCTTTTCTTCCTCTGCCCTCCCTCCCTTCCTTCTTCCCTTCCTCTCTCCCTTCCTTCCTTCTTTCCTTTCTCCTCCCTCTTTCTATCCTTTCCTTCCTTTCTTTCTCCTTTCCTCCTTCCCTCCATTCCTTCCATACTCTTTCTCTCCCTCCCTTCTTTCCTTCCTTTTTTCCTTCCTCTCTCCTTCTGCCTTTCCTATATTTCTTCCTTCCTTTTTCCTTTCTTCTTCCCTCCCTCTGCCCTTTCCTTCTTTTCCTTCCT
>NW_027185903.1:3905198-3935484 GCF_028583685.1 Petaurus breviceps papuanus | reverse complement strand
TTCCTTCCTTCCTTCCTTCCTTCCTTCCTTCCTTCCTTCCTTCCTTCTTTCCTTCCTTCCTTCTTTCCTTCCCACAATAAACACTATGAACAGTAAATACTCAATATAGGTTTTGGCCAAATACTTTACTTTTAACAAGGCCTCTTTCATGATGGAGAACATACCTTGGTGCCTTGCGCCCAGAGTAAGTGTTCAAGAAATCTTTGTGGAATAAATGAATGAAAGAAAATACTATGACTTTCTCATTACTATTAAATTACAAGTTTGTCATTGCATTGAATTATTAACAGTATCTCCATTATTTCTCATTTCACTGACTTGTGATTATTGTTTCTCTCTCCACCTATGGAGACCCCATTACCTCTATGCTTTAGGAGATGGTCTTAGAGAGTTATCGTGGCATAAAAGTTCACAATTTTGAAGCCAACACAATGAGGCATCCCTTTGAATTTAGGATGATTGTCAAACAACAGACTTACAGACTGTCTCTTGACCTTTTGTCAAACAAGACTAGGAAAATGTTGACTTCTAGATTGTTTTCCCAGTTGTTTCTGGATCTGAAATCAGAAGACCTTGGTTCAGATCTTGACTTAATCACTTATTGCATATCTTAGGCTAGCCATTTTACTTCTCTGGTTGTTAATTTCCTTACCTGCAAAATGAGTAGATTGAACAAGATGGTTTCCAAGTTCCCCCAGCTGGAAGCCAGAAAATCAAGATAGATTAATCACCAATGAAGGGAGTCACATGCCAATGAACTTTGAAGTGGATGTTGTACTAACCACCTATATTGCCTTGGGGCAAGTTAGTTAACTAACCTGGCCTTTAATTTCTTCATCTGTAAAAGAGGCTTATATGGCTTCTGAGGTCCCTTTCTGCCTTAGATCTATAATCCTATCATCTAAAGCTCACACAACTTATAGCAAATCATATCTATTTTTTTTCCCCTTACAGGATCCCAAGAAATCATCATATCCACCCAAGATAATTACATTAGTTCTATGGCCTGTGGAGCAAATGCACTTTAAATGCAGAATGAAATTTTCTCAAAGGACAAGTATAAAAAGAAAATCTTACATTAATCACATTATACATTATCTTATTTGATCCTCTAAGCATCCTCTGAGATAGATATTTTGATCCTCATTATTTAGACAAGGAAACAGTGGTCCAGGGAAGTGAAGGGAGTTGTCCGAGATGCCACACAGTAAATCCACATCTCTCAACTCTTAGTCTGTTCTTCTTTCCACCATTTACACAGTCACAAGCTCAGTTCCTGCCGAACATTGTACATATCCTCCATGAGGAATTCAGTTGCATTTTCAATAAGCCTTTATTAAATATCTACTATGTTTCAGGCACTGTGCTAGTCACTGGGGTTTAAAAACAGAATGAACAAAAAGTCCCTGGCCCCACAGAGCTTTCATTCTTTTCATTCTACTGGATTTTAAAGATACAATCAGAAAAAAGATGTGCCCTCCTTTGCTCGTGCAAAGACCCTGCTCTGTCAAACATAACACAGCTCTAGGCTCTTGGAATGATATTCTTCAATGCCCCAAGCAGAGCATGTGGGAGACATCAGCTCTTCCTTTTGCAGTCTGAAGCCTCAGCCTACGTGCCTAAATACTACCAGACACATTAGACACAAGGCCTCCAGAGCACATGATTGCTTGTGTTGCATTTTATGTCTCTGGGATTTTATTCAAATATTTCATGGTCTCTATACAGCAAAGTCCATTTTTAAGAGACTCTATTAAAGGGATAGACCTCCCTCAAGACATATTTCTGTGCCACGATAGAGAAATAGCCCCAGTGAAGGTAGCCTTTTGAGTAAATTCTCAGTTTATAACAAAAAAGAAATATATTTTTTTTAAAAAGGAGAGGAAAATAATACTTCCTTTGACTAAAACCAATTGTTAAATGAATTAGTGTTCCAGTGAATTACTCATTCTAGGTGAATCAGCTACACAGACTTCTAATATCATTTATGATGTATGTGTGTAATAATTGTTTCAGACATATAGGGCTGGGACAATCTAGCTTTTATATTTGTATCTCTAGTGTTTAGCACATAGTAAGTGTTTTATTCATTCATTGATTCATTGTTGTCTTCTCAATTACTCTTTCAGTGTCCTCACACAGAAGGTTAGGATGCTTGCAGAAGTACTTGATTTGAGAACTTTGCAGACAGTATGGCAAATATGGATCCAGTCACCAAATAGGTCTGGTGGGGAGCCTCGTGGCTTCATTGGCAGCTGCCACGGAGGGAAAAGTAAGATGCTAAGTAGGGATGTATACTTAAGAGGACATGAAGTAAGCTGCTGTCTATTTAGTGGGATACTTGCCTTGCACTTAGTTGGCACCCAATCAATATTCATTGAATAAATGAATTAAAGGGAGCAGAGTTCTTTGCCATTCAAATATTATCCCTGAAATTCTAACATTACCACTTTCTTTCTTTGAGTCTTGAAAGTCTCTGGATCTTCCAGCTTTCCCTACTAAAATGCAAATGCTCTTGAACTATTACCAAATAACTGCAATTAATCAATTAAAAAGAATTTATTAAATGCCTACTCTATGCCAATTCTAGGAACTATGGGTATAAAAACAAAAAGAAATAGACTCTTATGGAGCTTATATTTTATTGAAGTAGACAACATATCCATACACACATGTGTATATAATAAATATATATAGAATACATAGAGAGTATTAAATAAATAAAAGTATTAAATTAAATGTTAAATACAGGGTAGTTTGATCCTTCTTTGCTGGACAAAGAAACAGTGGTCCAGGGAAGTGAAGGGAGTTGTCCCAGATGCCACACAGCTAATGGTAAATCCAGATCTCCTGACTCTCAGTTTCTTCCTCTTCTCACTGTTTACACAGTTGCCAGCTCATAGTTTCTGCTGAGCTTTGCATCTATCCTCCATAAGGAATTTAGTTGAATTTTCAACAAACATTTATTAAATATCCACTCTGTTTCAGACACTATGCTAGTCACTGGGAATTAAAGACAGAGTGAACAAAAGATCTCTGGCCCCTCAGGCCTTTCATTCTACTGAGGGAAGACACTAGCTGTTGGGGAGATTAAGAAAGGTTTCATGTAAAAGGTAGTTAGTGATTGAACTGTGTCTTGAAGGAAATGAGGTATTCTTTGAGATGGAGGTGAGGTGGGGTAGGGAGGCTTTCCAGACATGGCAAATGTCTTTTGAAAGGTGAAGAGATGGGAAATGGAGTGCTACATGTTAGGAACAGCAAGAAGACTAGTTTAGTTAGACCAGAGACATGGGAAGGGGAGTACAGTGATGTATATTGAGGCTGGAAGGAGAGCTTGGAATTGGTTCTATAGGACTTTAAAAGCCAAGAGTATGAGCTTATGTTTTATTCCAGTGGCATGGGAGAACCACTGGAGTTTTTTGAATGGGGAGTAACCTCATCAATTATGTAATTGAGGACCAATTGCTTTGAATGCTGTGTGAAGGATGGATTGAAATGGGGAGAGACTTAAGGGCAGGGATACCAGTTGGAGGCCATTGCAATAGTCCAGATAAGAAGCAATGATGGGGGACGGCTAGGTGGCACAGTGAATAGAGTACCGGCCCTGGAGGCAGGAATCCCTGAGTTCAAATCCGACCTCAGACACTTAACACAAAAACTAGCCATGTGACCTTGGGCAAGTCACTTAACTCCAACTGCCCTAAAAAAAAAAAAAAAGAAATGATGGTCTGTCAAGGTGGTGACTAAGTAAATAGAGAGGAGAGCACTTAGTTATCAGTTAACTTCCTACTCAATAGTTAACATCTTGGAAAGGACGATTAGGAATGTATATGCCTGGGATAGAGGCTGGGCATAAAGCTTGGGCATAAACAAGAGTGGGCAAGATGGAAAAAAGCAATCCAGGATCTAGAAGAGCTAGGTAGCCACTTAGCCTTTGAAGGGACCTCAGGAATCATTGATTCCAAAGCCCAACACCCTAATTAGTCAAAGAAGAAAGAAGAAAAGTCTAAGACCAAACCAAAACCCTGGTGAACTGGGATCTATCTGGGGTACCATATGTCAGTGTGTACCATCTTAAATTTTTTTTCTTAAAAGTATATATGCTCACTTTGGCTACGGTGCAAATAGTTCTAGGGCAAGTCTAGGCTAGTACTTGGAAAGAGCATTATGATGGCAAATGGGCTAAAAGATCAACCCTTATCAATGCTGTGTTTCAATAATACCTACATAGAACCCTATGTAACTTAGAAGAAGGGTATCTCTCATCTGACCTGAAATGGTTCTTAGCCATAGGGACCACGGTGAAGCCCAGTGTCCTATGCTTGAGCACCACAGCTACATGGTTGGTAGAGGCTGGACATCTAATGTGTTCCTTGGATTTCATGAAAATCATTATTTAATATTCATTAGAATAATCTGTACCTCATGAATCAAGCCTGATTGGATTCATTTGAAAGGATGCTTGGTGAATAAAATGTCAGCAGAAGAGAAATAATGTTTGCCATGAGCAAACCTGCCAGGGGCTTCGGGCAAAAAGCCAGGGTAAAAATGCAGACCTTGCCTCATGCCATCACTGTGAAGGTCTGTCTATTAACTTGGGCCCTGCCAGTCCCCTGCTGTCAGCACCCTGGGGGCTGCTGCTGAGATCTTGGGCTTGAGGAAATTGTAATTCCTTCACGTACAGGGAGGGGAGCATTGTCTAAATAACATCAGTAAGGCAGGGGACAAATAATCAGCATGCATTTTTCTACTTTGTTTCCCTTCCTTGGTTTTATTCCCACTTTTTTCCTTTCCTTTTTAACAAGTAAGTCCACAAGACAAGCTCCCCTCTCTACCCTGCCCACCCCCTCCCCCCAGATAATTAATTCTGTTTTCCTATAGATTGCACTCAGGGAAGGGAGTTGAGCCAGAGACAGTTCCCACTGGATGCAGATGTCCAGAAAGCAACAAATGTGTCCTATGAAGTTGCCAAGGCAACTGTAGCGGCTGCTGACATCACTGGGAGCAGAGGAAGGGGGGTTATGAAGAGGGAAACAAACAAATTCCAGGTGTGCCTCTCTTAAGAAAACCTCTCTTTAGGATAGTAATAAAATGGATAAATTAGGGGTAGCTTCTTTGATAAAAATATCCTTCTCTCTTCCAAAAATTCCTTCCTCAAGTTTTCTTGATATTGAAACTTCCCTTATACATTTTTAGGAATTCTCTTTTGAAGGGTCCCTGTGCATTTCTTAGGCTCGATGTGGATAAAAGGAAACATACCCTTAGCCTAAGTCCCCATCCAATGGAGACTCTACTCATGGATCTGGAAAATGACCAGAAATCAAGTAAGAAGGTATTTAATTAAACCATCCTGACAAAATATAACTAACAGAAAGCCCATGCAGTAAAATTCTTCTTAACCTTTCACAAACTTGTTGGAAACAATTTCCCCTATAGACTTCTGTGTCAGTAAATGGAACAAATCCTTAAGGCCATAGTGTGGTAGAGAGAGCCACACCCTGAAAACAATACAGCAGAGGTTTTTAAATGGTGTGTGTGTGTGTGTGTGTGTGTGTGTGTGTGTGTGTGTGATAGACCCCTTTCATGGTCTGGTGAAGCCTCTGGATTCATTTTCAGAATTTATTGTTCAAGTTTGGGGGTTTTTTTGGTTGTTGTGTCCAATTCTTCATGATCCCATTTGGGGTTTTCTTGGCAAAGATACTGGACTGGTTTGCCGTTTCCTTCTCCAGCTCATTTTACAGATGAGGAAACTGAGATAAACAGAGTTAAGTGACTTATCCAGGGTTGCCCAACTTGTGAGTGTGTGAGACCAGATTTGGACTCAGGAAGATGAGTTTTCCTGACTCCAGGCCTAGTACTATTACCCAGCTGACTTCTCTTCCTTGAGTTCTTAGAAAAATGCTTATTAAATACATTCAAAATACATAGAAAAACTTATTTTGGAATATATCTGCATATGTATACATATATGTGCACATATGCCTGTGTATCTAAACATATAGATCTATACACATATACTTATGCATGTATTTATGTACATCCATTTATATAGAGCTTACTATGTGTTGGACACTGTGTTAAGTGCTTTACAATTATTATCTCATTCAATTCTTACAACAACCTTGACAGGTAGGTCCTGTTATTATCCCTATTTTACAGAGGAGGAAACTGAGGTAAACAGAGGTTAAGTGTCTTGCCCAGAGACACACAGCTAGGAACTATCAGAAACTAGATTTAAACTCAAGCCGTCCTGACCCCAGGCCCGCTCTGCGCTGTACCACTTAGCTGCTAATCTCTCTCTCTCTCTCACACACACACATACACACACTGCACATGTATATATACATATATATATGTACACATGTGCCTTTATACAACACACATATGTATATTTATTATTTATACATATGCCTGTGTCTGTATATACATATTCAGGGATCTCATGTTAGGAGCCCCAGCGCTGGATCAACTCCCTTCCCTTCTGAGCTGTCCCAAGGTAAGGCAGCATCTCTACCACCGTCAGTCACAAGGAGCTCGGCTTCCTAGTTTCCTGCTTAGGTGCTTCAGCCCCACCTCTGCCTCAGAGGATCACAGCTAGCCCTGTTTTTGCAGGCATTGATCTGTTCCAAAATTCTCATAGTCACTACCTCTCACACTTCTGCTTACCACAGCCATCTAATAAAGTTCAGTTTTATCTTTCATTTCAGCTCCTACAGATAAATGGTCTTTTAGCTTCAGAACTCCCAGGTTGTCTAAACTCCATGAGATCAGGGAGTATTTCATTCTTTGTATACCTTGCTCACAGTAGGAACTTAATAGATGCTCCTTGATTGATTGATTGACATTCAATACATTCTTTGATTTGTCTTTCACTTGCTTCAGGATTCACCTGGGTGGCACAGAAAACTCCCTTAGATAGCTAACTTGAGACATTTTGCCTTACAGGGGTGGGGAACCTGTGGCCATGAGGTCACATGTGGCCCTCTAGATCCTCAAGTGCAGCCTTTTGACTGAATCCAAACTTCACAGAACAAATCCCCCTAACAAAAGGATTTGTTCTGTAAAACTTGCATTCAGTCAAAAGGCTGTACCCAAGGACCTAGACGGCCATATATAGCTTCAAGGCTGCAGGTTCTCCATCACTGCATCTACAGCATATATGTTATTTAACTTAACCAACTGACTTCCTGTTACCTCTTCCCTATCTGGGAGGAAGAGGGTAAGCTATTATTCCCCATAAAGGAGTTTCCTGGGGCTATGGCTAAATATATACATGTTTCCTTTATCTGTCCTTTCCATTTCCATCATGCTATGCAAAATTGTCTTGCAGCATTGAAAAGGATGCTCAGGGAAGAAAATGTCACTGGAAGAAAAATAATGTCTGTCATGAGCAAACTTGCCAGGGACTTTGGGCAAAATTTCAGAGTAAAAATGCAGGATTTACCTTGTGCCATCATTGTGACAATTTGTCTATATACTTGGAGCGCTTGCTGTCAGCACCCTGGGGGCTGGTACTGAGATCTTGGGCACCTCTTAAAGAGGAAAGCAAATATCGGTATGGGGGAAGGACAGAGTCAGTCCTCAGCTGGTATTCTTCCCATCCCAGTAAAGTCTTTGTTTCTTTAGTGTCAATTTATATAAATTATCAGTTATCAAGGAGGGCTGGGTACAAAAGTACTTAAAATTCACTCACTACTCACTGAAGACCAGAGTCCTGTTCAACCTGACCCTGCTGCCAGGACATATATACATGGCCAGGAGAAATCATCAGGTCTCCAAGAAGCCTTCCTGTTTCCTGAATGTGAGTTGGGTGGAAGCAGAGCTGCTTTTGGAGAAATACCTGGACTGTGGGAACATGCTACTATGGCCTGGAGGCCTCTGGAGTTTTTCTATCACCACCTTCCACATGTTCAATAGGGTGGAGGTGATGAAGCACAAGGGGTAACCTACAAGATCAGTTTGGAGGAGCCCTTCTCCTGCTCCTCTCTCCATGACTTAGTGAACTATTTTGTCTCTAATACCAAGAAGGCTTTGGTTCCCTTCCACCCCAAGGAGAATTAGGAGAAGGTCTTAGGGTTTGTGGAGGCTAACGAGGAGATTGGAGAAAGCACATAGACAGTCACCAAGCCTCCACCAGGAGAGACTGAGCAAATCCAGCAGCTCCTGGACCAGGCAAGTCCTGCCCTGGCTGCCCATACCTCTGCCACCTGTGCCTGCTCAGGATGAGAACTACATTACACCTATCAGTGATGAGCCCACAACACAATATGTAGATGAGTAGGTAATGTCTCCAAGCTTCTTGACTGGCCCCAAACACAAGGGACAAGGGAAGCCACTGCTTAAAGTGCCACCCATTCCCACCATGACCAAGAATCTTATCAGCCCCAAGAAAGTTGCCCCAGGGTCTTTCTAGCCCAAGATTTCCTTCATCCTATCCATTTCCACAGATATTACTGAGGATCTGAAAAGGAAGCTATAGCAGAGGAGGGCCATCCTAGAGCACTGACACAACTTGGATTCAGGGAAAAGGCTTTAGGATCAATGGAGACAAACCCTCTTTCAGATCCTACTTCCAAAGGATACTGCCCATCACCCTTCTTCCTCTTTCCATTCCCTCTAGCTCTAGTCCTTTAGCAGGTAGGACACACATTGGGCTCCCATTCCCTTAGGGACACCTTAAATCCCCCCTCCCATTAGATATTAAAACTAAAGGAACATGAAAAAAGACCAATCAGAAATGAAGATAAATACCTTTGAAAGTATAATTGTAGAAAACTGGAAGAGACCTCAGAGATCAGCTGATTCAACAGCTTCATTTCAGACGTAGTAGGAGCTCAATAAATTTTTGTTGATGAAAAAATAGTGCATGCAATATGGTGAATATGGAAATATGTATTACATGATAGCACATGTATAGACTATATCAAAATGCCTTCCATTTTCAGAAGGGGGAGAGGAGGAGAGGGGGGGGAGAGACAAAGGGAGGAAAATATGGAACTCAAAATCTTGTAAAAATGAATGCTAAAATATTCTTTTAATATGTATTTGGGGAAAAATAAAAGACTATCTAAATTTAACAAAACAAAACTTTATGGGAATTGAATGGACACAACTAAAAATGTCTGTGACATTAGCTAATTTATATTCACTTAAAATTATATTTGTATTTCTAATATTTTCAGTTTTGAATTGATTCAACTTTGTTTATTGAAGTAAATGCACCAAATATTATTTTTTAAAAAAACAGTGAGTAAAAAAAATAGGACTTGAGAGGTGAGATGACTCGTCTGTGCCCCCAACATAAGTGTTCTGATTTCAGGTCCACTGCACCTATTCACTGAAATAGAGACAGGCGCAGTTTGTAGAGAAAGATAGATAGCTTGGGATAACAGGATTTGATAGACAAAATAACAATGTATAACCAGCTTTTCAGGAATACATATACGATGTAAAGAGGAAGATTCATGTAGGGATTTTCCTTTCTTCCTTCCACTTTTTCTCTTAAAAAAAAAAGTATTCATTTATTCAACAAGCTGTATGCCAGGCACTGTGCTAGAGATATAAAGCCAAATGGAAACAGTTCTTGCCTTCAAGGAGTTTACATTCTATTGGAGTTTATGGTCTGATTTTCAATTAATTAGAGCAGGAAAATGTTAGGAAGTAAGAAATGTCTGTCCTTTTAAATGATATGATTGGAAATTATGATTTAGTTATTTTTAATGGACATAAATTTACTTTTTCTCCCACCTTCCCACTCTCATTGAATATATTTTATATATAATATGAATTATATATGTACATATGGGTATGTGTTTATACATATATACTTATATATGTAATTTTAATATAGATATATAACATTATGTAATATACTGCAGAGATCACCCATAAGGCACCGTGGCACTCCCAGAGGGACAAGCCAATCAGCTTATGGGATTAGAATATCTACCTCCGTGATTCTAGTCTCTCCCATCACCAATTCATGCTTCCTATAGTTGATAGATTAATATTTCTTTTTTTTAAATAGTATTTTTTCCAGTTACATGTAAAGACAATTTTTAACATTCATTAAAAAAAATTTTTGAGTTCCAAATTTTTCTTTCTCCCTCCCCACCCCCTCCTCTCTCCCCTCTCCCTAAAACGATAAGCAAGACATATGAGCATTTCTGAAGCAAGTTCAGCCACATGACACTCCTGCTCAAGATGCTTCAGGGGGTCCCTATTGCCTCTTCTGCTTGACATTAGAAAGCCATTAAATAATGAGGTTCCAACCTTTCCTTTCAGATCGATTTCACATTCATTCTCCTTATATTCTCTCTGGTTTAGTCAAACTGACCAACTTGCTGTTTTCATATATGACATTCTACTACTTTTCCCATGGTTTTTTCCTCCGTGCCTAGAATACTCATCATCACCCCTGTTTTAGCTTCCTACAAGGCTCAGCCTAAGCTTCCACAAAGGAAGAAAAGAAAGAGCCAGAGAAGACCCTTTTGTGGGGGGGAGGTAGCTTGGACCAGAAATCTGGCTTTTCCTCTTGCCTATGTTATGCATGATGTGCTGTGCTATGAGGTGCTGGAGACCTTAGGAATAGAAAATGCCAAAGTATTTGAATGATGATGTCTGTGTCACAAAGTCAATGACAGCTCTGCCCTTGACAATACCTTCTATTACTAGAAAGGGTAGCAGTGAAGTGGCTAAAGCTGAATTGTTAAGTGCCCACTTGTTCATTGAAGATAGCTCTGAAATGAAGATAAACTATCTCTCAGATTACCTTATTTTCTTGGTTGTGCCTGTATCAGAGGTTATGGGGACCATGGCAAAAGTCCTTGGCACTGTCAAATGATACATCAAAAACTGATATGATTTTATAGTGGAAAAGACACTAAAGAAGATATATTACCATTTGTTTTGCCAATGTACCTTAAAGACCATGGGGCCTTTCCATGTTGTTTGCTAGGTTGTCTCTATTAGAAAGTGAACTGGAGAAAAGGGATTGTCTTATGTTTTTCTGTTTGTTTCCCCACCACTTAAAACAGTGCTTAATAAATTCTTAAGTAAGAGCTTAATAATTCTTTTTCATTCATTTGTTCATACTCCTGCATTTCTATAAGAATATTCTAACTGAAATTGCTAACAACCCATATTTTCCCTTTTCTAATCCATTCTGCACAGAGTAGCATTTCCATTGTATCACTTTGCTTAAAAAAGAAAAAGAAAAGAAAACAAATCTTAAAAGGGCTCCCTATTGCCCACAACATAAAGTCTAAATTGCAATGGGCTAATGAATGAATCAGTAGTATGAGAGTGGAGGCATTCAATAGAGTTTAAATTTTAAAAGTTTAGCAATAAAAGAAAAGCAAATATAGTAGTAGATTAAAGGGCACCGTGTTCAAGAAAAGGTATTTTACTTTAAGTTTTTGTTTGGATCTGTTTAATAGTATCTTAATTTCTCATAAAGTCACTAGCTTCCATTTGCTCCAATCTAATTCCCAAGGAATTATTCTCTTCAGTGAGCTTTTGAGATTCTTTTGCCATCTGCCAAATTTGGCTTTTTAAGGCGTTCTTCTCCTCATTGGCTTTTTGAGCCTCTTTTGCCATTTGAGTTAGTCTGTTTTTTAAGGTGTTATTTTCTTCAGTAAGGTTGTTGACTCTCTTTTCATAATTTTCTTGCATTGTTCTCATTTCTCTTCCCAATTTTTCCTCCACTTCTCTTATTTGGTTTTCAAAATCCTTCTTAAACTCCTCTATGGCCTGTAATTAGTTCATATTTTTCTTGGAAGCTTTTGGTACAGGAGTTCTGACTTTGTTGTCTTCCTCCTGTTCCATGCTTTGATCCTTTTTGTCCCCCAAAAAGGAATCTAAGGTTTGACTGCTGTGCTTGCTTTGCTTCCTTTGCTTGCTCATGTTGCTACTCAGTTACTTGACTTTTGAGCTTTTTGCTACAGTAGAACTCTGCTTCCAGAGAGGAGAGCTTTGCCCCAAATCGCTGGAGTTTTTGCAGCTGCCAGAGCTATTAGTTGGGTGCCACTGGCTCTGGCACCTGGTCACACACCCCAGGACCTCCACCCTAGATAGCAATCCAGATCCAATCAGGTTAAAGCAAGAGTGATTACCCCTCAGAGGGTTCACTTGGTCCCCCTGTGATCTGCAGGCCAGGAGCTCTGAAGCAGCCATGTGGCAGAGGCCACTACGCCTCAGCCACTTCTCCCTCTGGGGGCAGAGGCCAGACCACACTCCTGGACCCCCTGTTCCCAAAGTCCACTGACCTCTCACTTTTTCTTTGGCATTTATGGATTGATAAATTTGGAAACCACCACAGCTGCTGGTGATCTACTCTCATGATGTCCCTCTAGCTGCAGCTTGTTGGGCCGCCCTGAGGCTAAAACTGCAGGCTCATGTAGGACTGGGCTTGGCTTCGAGTGTGCTGCAGTGGATCCTTCCTGTCCGCCTGCCAGGCTGCCTTCAGCAGGAGGTTTGTTTCTCTCTGTCACTTTGTGGGTTCTGTAGCTCTAAAGTTTGTTTAGAGTCATTTTATAGGTATTTGAAGTGGTTATGGGAGAGCACAGGGAGTTTTCCTGCTTCTACACTGTCATCTTGGTTCCCCCTGCCCCCGACACACTTTACGTTTTAAAATTTATTTTAAACTTAAATATGAAATAAGAAAAAAATTACCATGTACACAGCAGAATATGAGATTTAATATAAAGCAATAAATTTCTATTTGAAGAAAACCTATATAACCAATACTACACATTAATTTCAAAGTTGTCCATCTTTGCTTCTTTCTATGTTTTCTTTTGTCCTCTGCTGTGTACTTTTTACTTTATTTTTTACCCTTCCTCCCCCCACCCCTGAAGGCTACAATTAAGCATGGATACACATACATATACATGTACATATACACATGCATGTACCTATACATATACACAAACATACACAGATATCCATAAATACACACACGCATGTATATCTTACTATATACATAAGACTATATTATGCTTATTTCCTCTTACCATCTGTTTCTCTGAAGGTAGACAGCATCTTCCTTCATAGGTCCAAGTCTTTGCATATTTTTCTAAATCTACCAGCTCATCATTTCCTATACCACAACAATACTCTGACAAAATCATATTCTGTCTGGGAAATTGTCTATAAGAGCTCCCCCGCCCCCTGCAATTTTCTGCATTCCAAGAAAAGGTATCTTAAAAATAGCTCCTAGAGGGGACTTGGGAATGTTTCCAGGCAGAAGGCAAACTAGCACAGAAGAAAAAATGCTAGACTTGCTCTCCTAAGGTTTTGGTCTGAATCTTGTCTCTATGCAACTTTGGGCAAACCTCATTGTGTCCTTGGGCCTTAGTTTCATTACTTGTAAAATGAAGGGCTTAGAATGGATGAACCATAGCATCCTTTCAGTTTTAAACATTTTTATAATTTAAAAAAAATTTTATTTTAACATTCATTTTTTACAATTTTCAATTCCAAATTCTCTTCCTTCCACAATCCCTCCCCTACCCATTGAGGTGGCAAGCAATATGATGCCCATTATACATGTAAAGTCACACAAAACATATTTACATATTTGGCCATGTTGAAAATCATGGACCCATTTTTACTTTATCTTGGTATATAGTGTGAGATGTTGGTCTATGCCTAGTTTTTGGCCTGTTTTCCAGTTTTCCTGGCAATTTTTGTAAAATAGTGAGATTTTGTCCCCAAAGCTTGAATCTTTGGTTTTTTTTTTCTCCCAAGCTCTAGATTATTATGGTCAATTACTACTGGATGTTGTATGCCTCATCTATTCCACTTAACCACCACTCCATTTTTAATCTGTACCAGATTGTTTTGAAGATTACTGCTTTGTAATATAATTTGAAATATGGTATTGCTAGACCACCTTCCTTCATATTTTTTTCACTGATTCCCTTGATAATCTTTGATCCTTTGTTCTTCCAAATGAATTTTTTTCTTAATTTTTCTAGCCCTATAAAACAATTGTTTGGTAGTTTGATTGGTCTGGCACTGAATAAGTAAATCAATTTAGGTTGAATTGTTGTTTTTATTATATTGGTTCAGCCTACCCATGAGCCATGAATATTTATCCAATTGTGTAAAAAGTGTTTTGTAATTGTGTTCATATAGTTCCTGGCTTTGTCTTAGCAGGTGGACTCCCAAGTATTTTATATTGTCTGCAGTTAATTTACATGGAATTTCTCATTCTATCACTTCCTGCTGGGTTTTATTGGTAATATATAGAAATGCTGATGATTTATGCGGATTTATTTTATATCTTTTAACTTCACTAAAGCTGTTCATTGTTTCAACTAGTTTTTTAGTTGATTTTCTAGGGTTCTCTAAGTATGCCATCATATCATCTGCAAAGAGTGATTATTGCCTATTTTATTACTTAAATTTTTCCTTGTCTTATTATTATAGTTAGCATTTTTAGTAAAATATTTTTAAATACCATTTTTATATTTTCCAGTTACATGTAAAGAAAATTTTAATATTTAAAAAAATTTTGAGTTCCAAATTTTCTCCCTTCTTCCCTCTTCTCCCTCTCCCTAAATAGTAAACAATTTGATAAAGGTTTTATATGTGCAATTATGTGAAACATATTTCCATATTAGTCATGTTGTGAAAGAAGAAACAGATCAAATGAGGAAAAAAAAAACACGAAAAAATAGAGTGAAAATAGTATGCTTCGATCTGCATTTAGACTCCATCAGTTCTTTCTCTAAATGTGGAGAGCATTTTCCATCCTGAGTCCTTTGGAATTGTCTTGGATCATTGTACTGATTAGATTAGCTTAGTCTTTCATAGTTGATCATCTCACAATGTTGTTGTTACTGTGTACTAGTTCTACTCCACTTTGCATTAATTCATGTAAGTCTTTCCAGGTTTTTCTGAAATCCTCCTGCTCATTATTTCTTATAGTACAATAGTATTCCATTACATTTACACAAACAAAATCAATGCAATCAAGATTAGATGGAAAACAGAAAGCTTACAGATTAAATGGGAAACAATTTTTATAGTGTGTCTCTGATAAAGGCCTCATTTCTCAAACACATAGAGAACTGAGTCAAATTTATAAGAGTACAAGTCATTCCCCAATTGACAAATGGCCAAAGGATATGAACAGGTAGCTTTCAGATGAAGAAATCAAAGTTATCTATAGTCATATGAAAAAATGCTCTAAATCACTATTGATTAGAGAAATGCAAATTAAAACAACTCTGAGATACCACATCTCACTTATCAGATTGACTAATATGACAGGGAAAAGAATGATAAATGTTGGAGAGGATGTGAGAAAATTGGGACACCAATATACTGTTGGTGGAGTTGTGAACTAACCCAACCATTCTGGAGAGAAACTTGGAACTATGTCCAAAGGGCAATCAAACTGGGAATACCCTTTGATCCAGTAATACCACTACTTGGTCTGTATCCCAAAGATCATAAAAAAAAAGAAAAGGACATACATGTACAAAAATATTTATAGTAGCTCTTTTTGTGGTGGGAATTGAACTGGAATTTGTAGGGATGCTCATCAATTGGGGAATGGTTGAACAAGCTGTGATATATGAATGTAATTTGTTTTATAAATTTGACTCAATTCTCTATATATTTGAGAAATGAGGCCTTTATCAGAGGCATTTGCTGTGGAAATTATTTCCCAGTTTTCTGTTTTTCTTCTAATCTTGATTGCATTGGTTTTGTTTGTGTAAAACCTTTTTAATTTAATCTAATCAAAATTATCCACTTTATATCTCTTAATGCTCTCTATCTCTTGTTTGGTCAAAAATTCTTTCCTTCTCCTTAGAACTGACAGAGAAAGCATTTCTTGCTTTCCTAATTTGCTTTATGGCATCACCCATTTTCTTTAAATCATGTACCTATTTTCTTTTTATCTTGGTATATAGTGTAATATATTGGTCTATATTTAGTTTCTGCCATGTTTTCCAGTTTTCTCAGAAGTTTTTGTCAAATAGTGAATTCTTATCCCAGAATCTGGGGTCTTTGGGCTTATCATACAATTTCTAATATAATTTTGAATAGGTAATGAACATTTTTGCTTCACCCCTGATCTTACTGAGAAGGCTTCAAATTTATCCCTGTTACAGATAACACTTATTCTTGGTTTTAGATAGATACTACTTTTCTTTTTAAGAAAGGGTCCATTGATTCTTATACTTTCTAGTATTTTTCATAGAAATGGTTATTGTATTTTGCCAAAAGCTTTTTCTGCACTTTTTTTTTTTGCCTTTTTTGGGGAGGGCAATTGGGGGTAAGTGACTTGCCCAAGGTCACACAGCTAGTTTTTGTGTTAAGTGTCTGAGGTCGGATTTGAACTCAGGTCCTCCTGACTCCAGGGCAGGTACTCTATTCACTGTGCCACCTAGCCATCCCTTTTTCTGCACTTTTTGATAGGATAATATTATTTTTCTTGTTTTTGTTATTGATATGGTCAATTAGGTATATCATTTTTCTAATATTAAACCAATTCTGCATTTCAGGTACAAATTTTAGCAGGTTATATTCTATGATCTTTTGTGACATATTGCTACAATCTTATTACAAGAATTTTATTTAAAACCATTGCATCAATATTCATTAGGGAAATTGGTCTATAATTTTCTTCCTCCATTTTTGTGCTCCTTGGTTTATGTATCAAAACATACTTTGTCATAAAAGGAATTTGATAGGACTCATTTTTTCAAATAGTTTATGCAGCATTAGAATTAATTGTTTTTCAAATGTTTGGTAGAATTCACTTGTAAATCCATCTGGTCCTTTGGATTTTTTTCTTAGGGAGCTCTTTTGCAGCTTGTTCATTTGTGTGTGTGTTTTTTTCTTGGTCTAAGATAGCCTCATTTAAGTATTTCATTCCCTATTCTGTTAAACTAGGCAATTTGTATTTTTGTAAATATCCATTTCACTTAGATCATCAGTTTTATTGGCATATAATTGGGCAAAATAGCTCCTAATTATTGTTTTGATTTCATCTTCATTGGTGGTTCATTCTACCTTATCATCTTTGATACTGATAATTTGTTTTTCTTTTCTTTTCTCAAATCACAGTAACCAATCATTTATCTAATCTATTTTATTATTTTTTCTTCATAAAACTAACTCCGAGTTTTATTTACTAGTTCAATGGGTCTTTTACTTTTAATTTTTATTAATCTTTCCTTTGATTTTCAGGATTTCTATTTTGGTGTTTAATTAGGGGTTTTAATTTTTTTTCTAGTTGTTTTCTCTCTCTCTTTTTTAGTTGCATGGTGAATTTATTGATCTGCACTTTCTTCTTTTTTTTATTTTGTAAGCATTAGGTTGATGTTAATGTTACCTTTCTGTGCTGCTCAAATGACTGGATTATATGGCTCCTGTTCTTGACAGAACTTTACTTTGAACCTTGGAGCTCTGCTCAAGGTTACACGGCCAGTTATTTCTGGGTGTGGTGCTGAGTATCTGAGCCTGGATTTGATTCAGGTCATCCTGACACTGGAGCTGGTGCTCTTACTTGCTGAGCCACCTGGCTGCCCCTAAGCAATTGGGGTTAAGTAACTTGCTCAAGGTTACACGGCCAGGTGTTTCTGGGTGGGTGCTAAGTGTCTGAGCCCGGGATTCAATCTCCAGGTCTTCTCAACACTGGAGCCGGTGCTCTTACTTGCTGTGCTACCTGGCCGCCCCATTTCCCATTATCTTTCAATTCTCCTCTTTTCTCTGGGGGCAACTGGTCTGAGTAATTCAAATTACCAATTTTATTTCCAATATAGTCATGAAAGAGGATAGAGGAGTATAATCTACTCCACCTCAGGCACCTACTCAGAGGGAAAAAGAGAATTGTATCACTCATTACAGCTATGTATCTCCAACACCTGCTTTGGGGTACATGAAGCATATGCTTCTTTTCCTATACCCATTCCAAAGCAGATCCAAATATCTCTTAATTATTTCCTATCAGCCATAACACTTTTAATTGTCCATTGAGAACTACATGGGTATACTAAAGAGGCAATTCTTTATTATTATGTTATAAGAAAAGATGAGTAAGATGGTTTCAGAAACATCCAGGGAGTTTAATATGAATTTTTCCCCTTCAGTACCGCTTTGCTTGCATCTCACAAGTTTTTATTATGTTGGTCTCCTTATTATCTTTAATGAAATTATTTATTATTTCTGTGATTTATTCTTTGACCCACTCATTCTTTAGGAATAAATTATTTAGTCTCCAATTACTGTTTAATCTATGCTTCCAAGGCCCTTTATTGAATGTATTATGCATTATGGTCTGAAAAGAGTTCATTTAATATTTCTTCTTTTCTACATTTGTTTTTAAGGTTTTTATACCCTAATACATAGTCAGTTTTTGTGAAGGTGCCATGTACAGTTGAGGAAAAGGTATACTCCTTTCTATTCCCATTCAGTTTTCTTCAGAGGTCTATCATATCTAATTTTTCTGAAATTCTAATCACCTCTTTAACTTATTTTTTATTTATCTTATGGTTAGATTTATCTAGTTCTGAGAGGGGAAAATTGAAGACCCCCCCACTAGCGTAGTTTTGCTATCTATTTTCTCACATAACTACTTTAACTTTTATTTAGAGAATTTGGTTGCTATGCCATTTAGTGTATATATGTTTAGTATTTATATTACTTCATTGCCTATGGTAACTTTAACAAGATACAGTTTTCCTACTTATCTCCTTTAATTAGGTCTATTTTTGCTTTTGCTTTTTTGATATCATGATTGCTACCTCTACCATTTTACTTCAACTGAAGTAAAATAGAGTCTGTGCCAGTCCCTTATTTTAACATTATGTATGTCTTTCTATCTCATATATGTTTCTTGTAAACCACATGTTGTTGGTTTCTGGTTTCTAATCTATTCTTTTATCCAATTCCATTTTATGGGTGAGTTAATTTCATTCAATTCATTACTAACTGTGTATTTCCCTGCTATCCTATTTTCTTCTGTTCATCCTCTCTCTCTGTCTCATCTCTCTGTGGCTCTGTTTCTCTCTCCTTCCTTCCCCTTATCACTCCTCCCCGCACTGTCTTTTATTACCTTCCATTCTTCCACTTCTACTTCCCCATTTGGTAATATGGATTTCTATACTTAACTGAGTTTTTATGTATATATATTCTCCCCTCATTGAACCAGTTCAAATAAGGTTCAATCACTGCCCATTTTTTCCCCATTTCCCCCTCTAATGTAAAACTTTTCCTTGTGCATCTTGTGTGAGATCATTTCCCCCATTCTTTCTGCCCCTTCTCCTTTATCCCAGTACTTCCTTCTTTATCACCACTCCATTTTTTAGAGATCATAACAATATAATCAACTTGTACCTGTGCCCTCTGCTTATGTAGAGTACTTTAACTGTCCTAATATTGCTATAATGATTTCTCTTTCATTTTTACTTTTATGCTTTTCTTGAGTTGTGTGTTTGAATGTCCAATTTTCTATTCAGTTCTGGTCTTTTCATCAGGAATGCTTGATGTTCTCTATTTCTTAGCTGTATATTTTTTCCCCTACAGGTTTTTCTGGTCAGGTCTTTTGTTGTTGTCAATTTGTTCATTTTCCTATCCTATTTCTTGACTTTTTTGGAAAGGAATGTTGGAAGAGCTGGGCTATAATGCCTCCTTTACTCTGCCATCTTAGCTCTGATTTGTTATTCTTGATTGTGATCCTAGCTTCTTTGCTTTCTAGAATATCATATCCCAAACCCTTCACTCTTTTAATGTGGTAGCTGCTAAATCTTACATGACCCTATTCTGTGACTCCAGGGCATTTGAATGGTTTCTTTGTGGCTGCTTTCAGTATTCTTTCTTTGACCTGGAGGCTCTGAAATTCAGTTAATTCTTGAAAGATGATGTGTAGACTCTTTTTTTACTCCTGAATTTCAGGTGGTACAATAATTTTTAAATTATCTTTCCTTCAACTATTTTCCAGATCTGTCAATTCTGGTGAGATTTTTCATGTTTTCTTCTATTTTTTCATTCTTTTGACTGTATTTTTTATTTATTGTTTCTTATTATCTCATTAGCTTCCACCTGTCCAATTCTAATTTTTAATGAATTGTTTTCTTTAGCAAGTTTTTGTACCTCTTTTTCCATTTGTCCAATTCTACTTTTTAAGGTGTTATTTTCATCCGTGAAGTTGTTAATTTCTCTTTTCATAATTTTCTTACATTGCTCTCATTTCTTTTCCCATTTTTTTTTGCTACAGTCTCATTTGATTTTTTTTTTAAATCACGTATCTGTTCTTTCTTTAGCTTTTTAAGGGCTTGTGTTCAACTTGCATTTTTCTTTGGAGTTTTGCTTGTACCTATGTTCATGTCATTTTTTCTGAGTTTGTGTCTTGATCTTCCCTGTCACCATAGTAGCCTTTTCTCAGGTCTTTTGTTGCTGTTGTCAATTTGTTCATTTTCCCATCCTATTTCTTGACTTTTTTAGAGAGGAATGTTGGGAGAACCGGGCTGCAATGCCTCCTTTACTCTGCCATCTTAGCTCTGATTCTTTCACATTTTTATAATTTTTAAAAAATGGTCAATAACTAGAGGAAGATTGAAGGTGCAGGGATGGGTTGGGGGTAGGGGGGTTGAGGTGATGAAATCAAGATCACAGATAAGGAGTTATCCTTTGAAAGGAAAAGAAACATTCTTAAAGAGAAGCTGGTTGGAGATTAAAAAAAAAACCTGGGGAATGGAAAAGAAGGAACATTGGGCTGTTCTGGTGGCTTGCTTTGTTTTTCTCAGTAAAACTAAGAGGGTTTCATTTCATTGGGGTGAAGGAGGCAGGAATGAGGTCTTTCCAGATGTCTTTGCATTGAAAGGAAACCTTTATAAGGCCCTGTTACTTACTGCAAAGTGGAGGGAAACCATATCGTGACCAGAACAGCCTTTTGTTGGACTTACATTTAAATTTTTCTTCATCCTCTGGATTTCTCCAACAGCCAGATTCTTTGAATTTCCCTCCAGAATGACTATCACCATGTGATAATATTCTTTGAAAAGGAAAGCACTGACAAAGTTATTACTCTCTGTCCTAAATTTGGAAGTCTTTGCCAGGGACATGGGGATTGTCATCTGGGAACTGTCTCAAATTCCTGGCCTCAAAGATGAGCTAGACAGAACTGTCTGATATTTACAGACTAATATGCCTGGTGGCCAAAAATAAGTTTTCTCTCTGAATTTAAAATTCTAAATTTAGGTGATGGAACTAAGAATACAAGGTATACCTTGTTTACATAATCATTGTGCAACTATGGGCAGATCCCATAACCTGTTTGAATTTCATTTTCCTCATCTGTAATATGGAAACAAAAATACTTGCATCTCCTATTTCTAAGACACCTAGTTGTCATAGTGGATAGAGTGCTGGGCTTGGAGTCACAAAGACTAATCTTTCTAAGTTCAAATTTGGTCTCAGACACATACTAGCTGTGTGACCCTAGATAAGTCACTTAAACCCTGTCTGCCTCAGTTTCCTCATCTGTAAAATGAACTGGAGAAGGAAATGGCAAATGACTCCAATATTTTTGCCAGGAAAACCTAAAATGGGATCACAAGAAGTCAAACATGACTGAAAATCAACTGAATAACAGAAACAACAAAAACCTCCCAAACTCCCAACAAAAACTGTTCCAAGGACAGACCTTGGTAAAGCTTAATGCACAATATAAAGTACCTTAATCCTCTCTTAAAATTGCATGTAAATTAAATTTTATTTATTTTTTAATCAAATGTTTTATTAACTTCTAGTTTACATTATTCATTTCTGCAAGATTTTGAGTTACAAATTTTCTCCGTATTTTTCCCCTACCCACCGCCCCAAAATAGCAATCCCACTGGATATCCCTTCCACCCAAATTTTATTTTAAGTGCAGTAGGAGAGTGCTATATTTAAAGGTGTCCCCTCTGGTCATATAACATCTGGAGTATTATGTTCAGTTTATGGTATATTTTTATAGGACTTATTTTCAAACTGGAACAATTTCAGAGGGGTGTACATAGTTTGATGAAGAATTTCTAAGCAGTGTCACATGAGGAACAATTGAAGTAGCTGAGGATTTTTAGATTGGAGAAGACTAAGAGTACCCATTAGGGAAAATACGATATCTTCAAATATTTGAACAGCTGTAATGTGAAGGAGGACTTATTCTGCATTATAGACTTAGGATCAATGGATGGAAATTACAGGAGAAGATTTTGGCTTAGTATAAAGAAGAACCTTACATTGAACAAATGAATAGGTTGAATAACAAGATAATAGAGAATGGTTATTTGTTAAGGATGTTGTGGAAGGTCCTGTTGTATTGGGTGAGAGGATGAATTAGATGATCCTTAAAGCTTCTTCCAACTCTTAAGATGTTATGATTCCATTTATTTCATCATGAATTCTTTTGCAAGGCAAAATGAAACCCCATAAAAACCCAATAATCACTCACTGGCATATAACATATGCATGTTATATATACATGTATATATAGATGCACATATGTGTATGTATACATCTATGTATGCATATATTTACACACATATTTTATATTTTTATATATGTATATATATATACTAGAATTTTTTAAAACAGGGTGTCCCTGTGGAAGCATATCAAGGAAGATTTAGATATACTACCAAATCTGAATGAAAGTAATTTAACTTGTTTTTTTTTGCTTTTTGGAGGGCAATTGGGGTTAAGTGACTTGCCCAAAGTCACACGGCTAGTATGTCAAGTGTCTGAGGCCGAATTTGAACTCAGGTCCTCCTGACTCCAGTGTCGGTGCTCTATTCACTGAGCCACCTAGCCGTCCCAAGTAATTTAATTTTTAAAAAATATACAAAATTCTGTGTATGTTTGGAAGTTATCTTGGGAAATTAGTAATAAGATCTTGCATTTGCATAGCCAAGAGAAGACTTAAGGAAGATAATTATTATTATTGTCTTCAAGTATCTGTGATATGGAACAGTTCTGTGAGGTTAATGGGACCAAGTATTGTTATCCCTATTTTACTGATGAAGAAATTGACACTCAGAGAAGAAGTGATTTGTCTAGGGTCACAAAGTTATCTGGCGTCAGAGCTAGAACTAGGACCCATGTCTCCTGACTTCATGTTCAATGTCTTCTTCACCGTACCTGTAACATTGCAATGCATTGGTCAAAAGATGCGCCGAACCTCTGCAGGCTGGTTTTGTTTCTTCCGTGATTAGTACGTGGACCAGCTCCTTGACATCTATAATAGGTTGCATTTAGCACCACCTTTTTCAGTCCTATAAAACAGAGATGACAAGACCACTAAGCTGTCTGTATATCATTTGGTATTAAGGACACTGTGCCTGAAAAGGAAGGGAAGATACAAAAGCAACAAAGTGGTTGCCTAGCTCCAAAGGCATCTTGGGGTCCATGGCACAAGGGTGGAATGAGGTCCTTCTGGTGCTGCCAGTAATAAAGCACCCAGTGATTAAAGCCAGACTTGCCTTGGATCAAATTGCTGAGGTGGTGAGGACTAGAATAAGGCTTGAATATCATATAACAAGTGAAAAACTCATCTCCTATCCAACTTGAGCTGTGTGACAGGCTGCCAAATGAAAGAACTCTATTTCCTTCATGGCAGGAAACCTTCTGGTGCCTGATGAGGTCCCTGTGGTTACATTAATGCTTCATCTACTCAAGTGGAGAGCTGAGAGCTCCTCTGGCAAGATTTGTTTCTCTCAGGTTGAACACCTTTCTCCCATTTGGCAACCAACCATAGAGTTTCCTAAACAAATCTGTGCACAGGTGTGCTAAAGCAGAAGGTTTTCTGGACAATCCATGCATCAGGAACTCAGGTCTAGGTCAGACAAATGAAGTAGATACATTGGCCTTGGGGATGGGGTGTGGGGAGGGAGCAGATGGACAAAAGGGATACTGCCAGAAGGAAACACCTGCCTGAGATTTCAGCTGTGGGATTCCCTACAATCTGATTTTCAGCCAGAAACTGTGTCAGACTTCATGACTAGGCACACCCATAGATAAATATCCCTTGTTAAAGAAAATCTAAATGTGGACATTTTTTCTTGAGTTCACATTAGTTATTTGGTCACCAAGCTACTCATTCCTAATCCTCCAAGGCCCATCTGGAGTCCCACATCTTTTAAAAAGTCCTTGTCTCCTCAAACACTGGTCCCTGGATCTAGTAAGGGAACTGTTAATAAGGGATAAGTGATCTTAAAGGTCATTTAGTCCAATTCTCTTATTTTATAGATGAAGAAGTCAAGGCCTGAAAACATTAAACAACTTAGCCAAAGTCACAGATGTGTTAAGTGGAAGAAATAGGATTCAGACTCCAAACCTGCGATTCCAAGGTTTGTGTTGTTTCCATGACCTCATGCTACCTTAGTGACTGATTCCAAAAGCTGTTGCCTGATTTCCCTAGTTCCTTCATGCTTCAGCATCACAGAAGGTGCATTGCTAAAACTGTGTGCTCATAGCCATTACACAGTAAGAGTTTAATAAATTTGATTGTTAAATATTAAGGAATGTTTTATTCTTTAGGTGGGGAGATGTAAAGCAGAGATCATCTATCTTTTTTCTCTTGAAGATTCTTCCAATTGATGGGTAGGTGGAATAGTAGTTCTGGTGATGAAATGCCTGCAAAGCTATAAAAGAGTAGCATAGGGTGAGGTAGGATTGGGGGGTGAAGAGGAAGAAAAGAAGGTGAGGGTGGAAATAATCCAGATACAGCCAGCTCAGGAAATGACCACACCAAGAATCACAAGCAACCAGCTATTGCTATTTACCCTGTTTGGGACTCCAGATGTACCATAAGTGGTCAGAATGCAATAGTTTTGGGCAGTTTCTGGCCTAAAGGAAGGTAGCACCTGAGAAGTCAGTGACATGAGGCACCAACTTATTGTGTGACTCTGGCCAAAGACAGATCTCTATCACCTTTTCCCTCAAGTCAGTTAGTAAAACTATTATTAGACTGAAGTAGAATAAATCTGCAAAATTAATTAGACTACTCATTGCTATGTTTGTTTCTGCTGTAACATGAATGAATGAAAAGCATTTATTAATACTTGAAGCATTTATTCATCTTTATTATGTGCCAGTTCACTGTGCAAAGAGCTTGGGATACAGGACAAAAGAGAGACAGTCCTGCCCTCAAAGAGCTTATATTCTAATAGGAGAATTAACACATAGAGGGGGATAGTGGCCAGGGAAAGGAATTTTGATCTGGAGAGTCACTGGAATGATTTGCTGATCCATTGAGTGACTGATTCACATGACCCTTCTGAAATCAGTGGCTATATTGACTCGATTAATGTGCCCAGATTGAGAGGTGGGAGGGTGGGACATGCATCATAGTAAAGCATGATGATGGTGGCTGGAATGGATTGGAGTATAACAGCATGGCTCCAGGGCAGTCCCAAGTCCCTAAAAGATAGGTAGATAAAGTGGTTATTTTCCCTGGGCTCTGTCTGTGACAGACAGCTGTCTTTGAATTATTTCTTTTGTGCTTTTGATGACTGAAAAGTCAAGGAAATCACCTTCCTAAGGGGAACTATCCTTGAGTTATAGGAAGTGAGTACCATTGAGTCTTAGAGCATTTCCTGGGCACCAAGAGTGTCTTGCTGAGGGTCACACAGCCAATATAGTCAGGGGCAGGATTTGAACCTAGGTCTTCCTGATCCCAAAGCCAACTTTCTGTTTCTCCACATTGCCTCTTGAATCTATGTATTCTATTGTGCTAGAAAGTCCTACATCAGTCTGTTGGGAAAAGGAGAGACAGGGGAAAAGCTCAGGGAAAAGAAAGAGATAGGGAAAAGAAGAGATAGAAGGAGGGAGGTTTCTTTCCTTGTGTTCAGCTGCTGAAGAAAGCAACTCTATATATCCTGTGCTGGTCATGGATGATGTGTAAAAGATGGATGGCTGGGTCCAAGGAAGATTGCCAGGTATCTAGAAAAGTCAGACAGCCTTCTATTCCAATTTGGAATCTGTGATCTCTATGCAGGACAGAGTCTGCCATGAACATGCTGTATAGTCTTGGACAAATCCCTTTTCTTTTTCTAGGTGTTAATTTTAAACAAAAAGGGTTGGAGTTTTTATCTTCCAGACTGAAATATTTGTGCCTGTGTTTTTTTGTTTTGTTTTTGTATACATCATCATCATAAGCTTGCTTTTGGAGGTCAGTAAAAAACAAATTGTAGGACTCAGACTATTTCTTCAAAATTTGGGCTTTACAATATAAGAGACTTTCATCTGAAGGTTTCAAAAGTACTTGCAAATTGTAATATAGTCAAACATTCAGCTGACCCAAAGCATTATAAAATGTAGCTTAAGTATCTGGTGTGGTTTTTTTTATCCTTGTCTCTTAAATAGAGTTTATTTTATTTTATTTGAAAAACTGCTGTGGGATGTCTCCTTAGTGAGAGACATCTGGCAACTTGAGTAGATTTCATGTATAGGCAGAGTGGGTGGTTTCCTAGGTGACATCATTTGAAGCATTATGTCTGGAAGACTCGATGCCAATAATATGACTTTTACTGTCTTGCTATAGTACCTAAAATCTACTATTAGAGATTCATTTCTTTGGATTAAGGCATTGCAACTCTAGTAGTGCCCTTTCAAAATGTAAACATTCCTGGGAATGTTAAACTATTAAATGATTATCAGCCATTAATACCAGAATGCAAATTAATTAACTAGATTAACCCAGCAGAGTGAAGAGTGAATGGGAGGTTGGATAGGTAGGGAGAAAGATTAGAGAAGATAGGACCCTGTCAGGAAAGGTAGAGGTGATGGGGAACCATGGTAGGGAATCACAGGGAATCAGAGCTGGTGGTTGTTGTTATTGTTTAACCTTTGCTCTCAAAGAGGACCCAGGGGAAAATCAAGGCACTAGGGGATGAGAGGGCACTCAAGAAAACTGCTTTATTTCAAAAACCTGGAGAAGTATGACCTTTCATATAGTGGATACCATAAATACTTGTTGTATCTTATCTATTCATGTATAAATTGCTCCCAAACATTGTTAGGCACCTTGGGAGAGCTCCGTTTTTCAGATTACATTTAGTGCCATTTAATACATGCAAAAAGAAAAAAAGACTTAGATAACTATGTCTTTCACACAAATTTTTTTTTACCATATATATGTTTGTTTTAATTAAATACATATTTGCATGGTGTGCAAGCCATTTGTTAAATAACAATTAACATTTATGGAATTTTTTTTTTAAAGCCATCAGGGTTATATAACTTGCTCAAGGTTACATGGCCAGTTATTTCTGGGTGTGGTGCTAAGTATCAGAGCCCAGATTTGAACCCCAAGTCATCCTGACTCACTGAGCCACCTGGCTGCCCCTAAGCAATTGGGGTTAAGTAACTTGCTCAAGGTTACACGGCCAGGTGTTTCTGGGTGGGTGCAAAATGTCTGAGCCCAGATTCGATCCACAAGTCATCCCGACAGTGGAGCCGGTGCTCTTACTTGTTGTGCTACCTGGTCGCTCCTTATTTATGGATTTTTTGACCCTTTTAACTCAATGGCCCAGTGTACGATTTGGGATTATCTCTCACAAAAACTCTTTGGCTCATGCCTCCATCTTGGAAGCATTTGCCTTTGATGTGTCTCTTGTGAAAAATTGTTGGCTGCCTCATTTTTCTCTCCAAAAATGGGGATTCACTGATAATTATTCAGTCAATTGAGACAGTGAGTTTATATAAGTATAGGCTTCATTTAGCTTGATACCACCACCACCACCACCATCAACAAACTCATCTGATCGATTCATATCACATCCCATAGATAGTCAGGAAAAGCTTCTCACCATTCCCACAGGGAATATACAATCTTTCTGACTTATAGTACTACCCTTGTAGTTGAGTATTGCTAGGGAGTCAATCAATAATCTACTCCTGATGGGTCCTACTTTCTCCACAGGAAATGAAGTCAGAGTTGAATTGTGAGAGTCAGCCTTCCCCCAAAACTTACGTAGTCCACATAGTTCACAGTCTTGTTATTATTCAGTTGTTTTCAGTTGTGTCTGACTCTTTGTGACCCCATTTGGGGTTTTCTTGGCAAAGATCCTTGGAGTGGTTTGCTATTTCCTTCTCCTGATAATTTTACAGATGTGGAAACTGAGGCAAACAGTTTGCCCACAGTCACACAACTAATATCTAAGGCTGTATTTGAACTCAGCAAGGTGGATCTTCCTGACTCCAGGTCCAGTGTTGTATCCACTGCGTCACTGAACTACCCCCAGCTCATAGTACCAGCCAAGAAAATGTTACAGGTCTGCTCTTCTCTTCCACATTGAAGCTCTGTCAGTGTACATTGTTCACTTAATGCACCTCTCTGTCTCTCTGTCTCTGTCTCTCTCTCTCTGTCTCTGTCTTTCTCTCTCTGTCTCTCTCTCTTGTTCTGTCTCCCTTTATTTCTGCTGTGATGCATGTGCTGAATATATTATTATACCCATTTTACAGATGTAGAAATAGAGCTTTGACAAGGTTAAGAGACTTGCCCAAAGACATAAAGCTACTTATGGCAGAACTGGGACTCAAAAACATATCTTTTGACTCCAAGTCCATTTGTTAAATTTGGGATGGATTGCTGGACCTAGAATCAGGAAGCTATAAGTTCAAATCCAGCCTCAGATATTACTAGCTGTATGATTGTGGGCAAGTCTTTTAAACTCTGACTGCTTCCGTCTACTCACCTGGAAAATGGAAATAATAGCAACACCTACCTCACATGGGTTGTTTTGAGGATCAAATGAGATAATATTTGTAAAATACTTTGCAAACCAGCAAGCAGTATATAAATGCTGCTGTTTCTTCTTCTTCTTCCTCTTCTTCATTGTTAATGGAGATGACTTTGGGCAGTTGAAGGCTATGGTTGTAGAGTATAAACTCTAGTAGATTTTGTCAAATTGGAAAATCTTTGGGCAGAAGTATGGGAATTGATGGTTATCTTTTGTCTTGGACTTAGCCTAGTTAAACTGAGAGACACTCCTGAGCAGCAGGTGAGCTATTAAGTGAGGAAGTGTTTGATTATGGTACCTCCATGACATCATTTATTAAGTTGTGCAATCTGTATTGATGGAGAGGGTGCCCTCACCAAAGAAATGAAGCAGATTCTTGAAATATCAGTGCCTACACTATTTAGATCAGATTTCTTGACCTTTTTTTGTGTTGTGGACCCTTTTGGCTGTCCAGTGAAGCCTAGCCTGAATAGTATTTTTAAATGCATAAAATAAAAACACATAGGATTCCAGGGGAAACCCATTATTTTGAATATACTTAGGAAAATATTTTAAAAACAAATTCATAGAGCCCAGGTTAAGAACTTCTGATTTAGATCATGGACATGAACTCAGTACTATGAACTCAGTCTCAGTACTATATGGATTTCTAAGTGTACTTGGGACTGCAACAATATCTATTTGATTTCACTTTAACTATACAATTTTTCTTTTAAAATTGAAATGAATTAAAATGAATTCTCGTTTGGAAAAGATGTTGGAAAATTTCTCAACACCTCTTGACATCAGTAGAAACACCATTGGGTACTGCAAAACCCAAGGTGGTAATTACCACTTTGAAGTATATAAAGCTAATCATGAACAGCTCTCCTGAGGACTGTTGCTATGAATAACTTTAAGAATCTAATTGCACAGTATAGTGAACTCTCTATTTATTCAGCAATAATAACATTCACAACAATATAACATAACAGTTTATTACTAAGGTGACCACATAGTCTTAAACAAAACATATCATTCAATAAGTCACAATCTCCTCAATCAGTATTGAGTACCCAAGTAAAAGTCTTCTTTCATTTTGACTTGAGGCTAGCTTTCAATCATCCTTAAGTCAATCATCCTTAAGGAGTAGTGGGAAGTACAAAAGCCATCTACCCCTAGGTCTTCAATCACCCAACTCTTGCCTAGATTCACAGGTAGGCAGCTCTCTGATCACAACTCATGGTAGCTGGTCCACTCCAAGCCCTTAGAAGTTTCTGTTTCTAGGAAGACAAAGCTTAACAGAGTCACAACAATATTCACACACATTAAGCTTAGCAGAGTTACAACAATATTCACACACATTGCCAGCACTATCATCTCAATTCACTTTCTGTCTGACAAAGTAACACAAACCAACAGATAAAGCTTCTGTCTGAGAAATCAAACACAAATCAATAGTAAAGTCCTAGGACTTCTGTAAACAGCAGTAAAGCCCTCTTTTAGGACTTTTGTAAAGAGCAGTAAAGCCCTCTTCCAGGGCTTCTGGATCAGCAGTAAAG
>NW_027185903.1:3880894-3905188 GCF_028583685.1 Petaurus breviceps papuanus | reverse complement strand
GATCAGCAGTAAAGCCCTCTTCCAGGGCTTCTGGATCAGCAGTAAAGTCCTCTTCCAGGGCTTCTGGGTCAGCAGTAAAGTTCTCTTCCAGGGCTTTTGGATCAGCAGTAAAGTCCTCTTTTAGGACTTCTGTCTAAAAACAATAGACAAGGCTTTTGTCTGGCAGACCAACAGACAGAGTGCTCCAGAGTGCCAAGATCACAAGTATTCTCACTCTCAGTTCTGCTTGGTCCCATCTTGCACTCCAAGCTTTTATCTGCTCTGCTCCTTCCTGTTCCACCCTTCCTGTTCCACTCTTCCTATTCTGCTCTTTCGGCAAGCTCCTCCCACTGTGGGCTTCATGTGATGATGTTAGGCCTATTATGGGCCGGGAAGGTCTCCAAACTCCCTTAGGCCTATTAAGGGCAACACAATGTATACTGTTTCCAAGAAAAACTTGATATGATCACAGGCATGGCTCAAAGGCACTTGAATAACTGAAACAAGGAGCTAAGTACTACTCTGCTTGCCATTACAGTAACTGAAACAAGGAGCAAAGTACCCCAAAACCTTCAGCTAAAGTGCTTGACTGAGTTCCCTCAGAATTGGAGAATCGAAGTAAAATGACTTTTTGTTCAGTGGAACCATGTAACCTAACAATTTCCTGGCCAGGCTATACCCTAGTTAAACAGTTTTGGAGGCAGTCATCTCTTTCTTCTGGTCACTAGGGAGTCAATCCAGTAAGTACTGGATTCTATTCCTCCTATTAACATCTGCCTGCAGCAAAATTCACTCAGAACTCTTCCATTGACCCAGATTTCCTCTGAAAGTCAAACAAGAAGAGTACAGAAAATTGTAGTCTAAGAAAATTTTCCTGAAGTCCGTTGCTTAATTCTTCAGGAGGCCTGCTCTTGTCTTTTGGGCCCTAGGTTCATGGACCACTGAGCTAGCAGAAAAATAAAATCCGGTAAGATTCTTTGACTTCAAAGTCAATCTCTTCCATGTGTGGAAAAGATAGGGTAGGGTGTGGGAAGGGGATGGGAATTGGGGATAGAGAATAATTTTTTTGCTGGCAAGGGGGAGACTATATGATCTAATGGATTTTTTTTTTCCATTCCGAACTTCAGGGATTCCATGATTAATTCAGACATCTGGTTTACCTCTCCAGTGAGATACCATTTTATTAACTACCGTGTAGGAAACTGTCTTGTTATCCCAGACAGAGAAATAGTCACTCCCTGCTTCCTCAAAATGTGTAATTCAGCCAAACTAATAACTTTCCATAATCTTTTCTAACTGGCCTAATTCTGACTTCTTTGGATAGAAACCCAATAAGGACCTGTCATAAAGACCTGAAAAATGGTATGTGTGTTTTAAGTAAGAAGAGAAATTTATGGGGAAAAAAATCTTCTTGTAGATACTGGAAATTTCTGGGCACACAACCAAGCACATATCCATGCTTGTAAACAGTATTATTTTACTGTTATTGATATAACAAACAAACACTTTCATGTTTGCCACAGGCTATGTGTTATTTGTCTGCTTTTGGGACAGCTTGTTCTGATAGGTCTGAGTATCATTAAGGGATGAGGAGGAGTAATTTAATATTCAAGCCAATCTAGTTCAAATCAATCCAATGAGCACCTATTAAATGCCTAAACTGTACCAGGCATTATGCTAGGCACTGGGGATACACATACAGAGATGAGAAAAACAAACAAATCAGTTCCTGCCCACAAAGAATTTACATCTTTACTGAGAATAACTTTTCTGAAAATAATGATGGAGAGTGTGACCATGGAAATCATGTCCTCTACAGTATTTTCAGGGAGTGGGGGTGGGGTTAAAGTAGGGGATGATCTAAGTGCTGACAGTCTTCTTCCTAGCAGAGATGGTTTGCAAAATCTTGAAAAACCCTAGAGCATAATGGGGCTCTAGGGGAAAGCTTTACCCCCGGAGTTGCCTCATTTTCATTGCTTCTAGGAAGTGGAGTTATATAACTCAGGAGACAATTGTTTCTGAATCAGGAACAAACTATGCTTTGGCCTTGGGATTTAGGGGGAGGGAGTGGCTATCAACTCCTTGAAGATATAAGGATGGGTGTGTGTGTGTGTGTGTGTGTGTGTGTGTGTGTGTGTGTGTGTATGTGTGTGTGGTATGAGATTTGGGCTAAAGCTAAACCAGGAATGGACATTTCAGGAGCTAAGTAGAGTGACTTGGGTACCAGGTGTGCTTCCTCATTGCATCTCAAACACCTAGATCATCCCAAACCAAAGAAAGGTCTAGGGAAGGGTGAGAGGAGGTATAGGATAACTTCTTCCTCTATACCCCAGTGGCTGATTCCTTGGTCACATTCTTGGCATGGCCCCAGAATTTGAAACCTAGAGTCTTGGACTATGCACTGGTTTGGTAAAAAATCTATTTCTAAATTCTTTTTTTTTTAAAATAATATTTCCCTTAAAATTTTTTTTTTGAGTTCCAAATTTTCTCTCCATCCCTCACCTCCTCCCTCCCTGAGACAGTAAACAATTTGATATAGGTTATGCATGTTCAATCATGAAAAATATATTACCATATTAGTCATGTTGTGAAAGAACACTGTGTCTAAGTTCTGGTAAACAGATGCAATAGGTTGTCATAGAAATATAAAGAAGAGATGCACAGACAGTACATTTAGTTGCCTTTTTGGTCTTTCTCACGACTATTCCCTCTCCTTTCTAATTCTTTTATCTTCCACTCAGTCAATCTGACTGCTATTCGTTGAGCTGCTCTTAGGTGTGAGGCCCTGTGTAAGCTATTGCAGGGCAGGGAGGGACCAAAGATTTATAAGTCTTCGGCTGGGTTTCCCTTATAATAGAGTCTGCACATTTGCTGTCTTCAAATATTTGAAGTGTTGTCTCAGAGAAGAGGGATTGGACACATCCTTTTTGATATCAAAAATAAAAACTAGAAGCAATGGGTGGAACTTCTGCAGAAGGCAATTTAGTCTTGATTGTCAGGAAAAACATCCTCACCGAGTAGAGTAGGCTGTCAACAGGAGCTTTCCCTCAATGAAGTCTTTAAGCAAATGCTAGATGATCATTTGTCAAGTAAAGTTGATGCTGTATTGTGTCCAGTGCCTCATGACCCCATTTGGGGTTTTCTTGGCAAAGATAATGAAGTGGTTTTCCATTTCCTTCTCCAGCTCATTTGACAGATGAGGAAACTGAGGCAAGCAGGGTTAAGGGACTTGCCCAATGTCACATAATTATGCAGTGTCTGAAGCTGGATTTATACTCAGGAAAATGAATTTTCCTGACTCCAGGCCAGACTTTCTATCTACCGCACCACCTAGCTGAAAGGACTTAATGTTGGACTTAATAGCCACTGCTGTCCTTTAAAATTCTGAAACTGTCATTCTGTCACTTAGTAGAACTGAGTTTGAATCTTGGTTCTGACAATGACTAGTTATGTGATTATGGGAAAGTTACTTAATCTCTCTGACTTTGACTTTCCTCTTCCGTAAGTGTGGATAATATTAAGTGTACAGGATTCATATGGAAGAGAGATCCACTATAAATGAAGAAACCCTCTAGTTGCCCCAGTTTGTGACTGAAATTGTGTTGATTACATTAAGCCTTGACCCATTTCAGAATCTCTTAGATGACATCTGTTACCATTCAAAAGAGTTTGATTTACACCATCAACGTATGAAAAACCAAGTGGATGAAGAATGCCTTTTGTCTATACTGGGGGTCCTATTGTCATCAGGCTGAATCCAGTCCTATTTTATGTAAAAATGTAAAAACTTACATGATGTCAGGTGGGGAATGTGAAATGGACCATCCCAACATATGGCAACCTTGGCACAGACTGTCCTGGGGCAGACAGAGAATTACTTAGGAAAATCCCATCACTCTCTGAGTCTCAGGTTTTTATAACTGAGGAACCTGAGACTCAGAGAGTGATGGGATTTTTTCCCATTTAACAATGAGGAAATGGAGGTAGATAGGGATTAAGTGATTTGCCCAAGATCATACATCTAGTTAGTGATTGAAGCCAGATTTGAACTGAGATCTTCCTGACTCCAGTCCTAGCAGTCAATCCACTCACTGATCCACCTAGCTGCCTCCTAGGCAGAGATTACATGACTTGCCCAAGGTCATACATCCAGTAAGTATCTGAGGACAGATTTGAACTCAGTTCTATCCTTAGTCCAGGGCCAGCCCTCTATGTACTAAGCCATCCAGCTACCTCACTAGAATTATATATCCAGTCAAATAAGATGAAATTTAATGAAGTCCAAAACTTGAATAAAAAAGAAAAACCAGTAACAATTGTACAAGTAAAAGGTGGAGGAGTCATGTCAAGACAACAATTTATGTAAAAATCATAAGTCCAATATTGACAAATAATGTGAAATGGCAGAAAACAACCTAAAGTGATTTTAGGCTACAGTTATAAATGAGAGACAGGATGGCCCATTGGTTAGAGAGCTGGCTTCAGACTGGGACAACCTGGATTCAAGACCTGCCTTTAACACATTCTGGTTGTGTGATTCTGCCCAAGTCATTTAATTTCACAGTGCTTTAAGCCTGTGTATAAAAGCCAAAATAAGGTTCAGATGGGTTGGGGCCAAGGATGGAGAAGAGAGAGGGAGGTGGAACAGGCAGGGCTGAGGCCATGCACATGGGAGCTTAGCCAGAACCAAAAGGAAGAACAAAGATGGGGACTGGGGGGGGGGGAGAAAGAGACGCACATGGGAGCCAGATATGGACATAGACAGGAGAGTACCAGGGACACAAGGTGGAGGTGGGGCTGGGACAGATGGAAGGCAGACATGCTGGTGAATAGAGCAGGCTCTTTTAGCTCTGGAGGTCTCAAGCTAAGTCCTCAATCCAGTGGTCCTTCTGCTTTCACCTGGAGGGTTTTTGTTAAGTTTGTTTTTTGGGGGGGTGTGTAGGAGGAGTGGACCAAAGGTCATGAGATAGAGAGAGCACAGTACTACATAGTAAAATTAACAGGTGACTTTTTGGAAAGTGGATTTCTTTAAAAATTATTTAAGTTTAAGTTGAATTTACATAAAGCAAGAACTGTCTATAATAGGAAATCAATATGGAAAGATGGGTTGAAGCCTCATTATAAAGGACTTTTAATTTTGAAACAGAGTAATTTGCATTTTGTCCTCAAGGGAGTATAGAGCCGCTGAAGCTTTTTGAGTATTGGAAATGACTGATCACATATGTGTTTTAGGAATATCAGTTTGGCAGCCAAGTAGAAGATGGATGGGGTGAGCGCATGGACTGGATGTAGGGAGACTAATTAGGAGGTTTTTACAGTAGTCTAGATAAGAGGTGATGAGGGCCTGAACTAGGCTTGGGGCCCTGAGAGTAGAGAGCAATATTGTGGAGGCAAAATTGATAAGACTTGGCAAATAACTGAATATTTGGGGGGTAGGGAAAGAGAAGAATCAAGGACTGACTATGGATTACAAACCTGGGTGACTAGAAGGACAAGGGTACCCCCGACAGAAATGCGGAAGTTAGTGAAAGGAGTTGGGCTTAGGGGAAAAGCAATTGATCAATCTATCAAAGAGCATTTATTAATCGAAGTCCTTCATAACCTCTTTCCCTCCTGCCTTTCCATTCTTCTTACACCTTCCTCTTCAACCTCTATTTCTTTGATCCAGTAACACTGGTCTTCTGTCTATTCCGCAAACAAGACACCCCATCTCTCTGAGCTGTGAGCATTCTCTCTAGCTTATTCCCCATGCCTGGAATGTTCTCCCTCCATCATTTAGACTACTAGAGCTCCCTGGCTTCCTTCAAATCCCAACTAAAATCCCACTTTCTACTGGAAGCCTTCCCTAATCCCTCTTAATCCCAGTGCCTTCCCTCCATTAATTATCTTCTATTTACACTGTATATAGCTTGTTTTGAATATATTTGTTTGCATGATGCGTCCCCCATTAGATTGTAAGCTCCTTGAGAGTGAGGACTGTCTTTTGCCTCTTTTTGTATGCCTGGCACATAGTTGGCACTCAATAAACATTAATTAAATGAATGGATGTTTCAGGCACAGTGATAGGTGGTAGGGTTATAAAGACAAAAATGAAACCACTTTTGCCTTAAAGAGGATTACATTCAATAAGAAGAGACAACACATACATAAATAAGTATATATAAAGTGAACACAAGATAAATTTTGGGGAAGAAGCAGCTGAGAAATTGGAAAGAGTAATGAGCTCTGTTGGGGCATATTGAATGAGATACCTTATGGGGTATTCAGATGGAGAAATAAGGCAGTAGGTCATGGGGATCTAGAGGTAAATGACAGCTGGATGTACAGATCTGGGAGTCATCTGCCTGGAGATTATAATACCCACGGCAGCTGGTGAGATCATTAGAGAAGGTACAGAGAAAAAAGCAGAGCGTACAGGACAGAGATCTGGGATGTGCACACACATGGTGGCAGGACATAGATGTTGACTGAAGGAAAGACACTGAAGAGTAATCCAACAGGAGGAGAATTAAGAGTGAATTGTCATAAAGACCCAGGGAGGAGAAAGTATCCAGGAGGAAGCGGAGGCCAACAATTTCAAACAACACAGGAAGGTCAAGAAGAAGGAGAACTTAGAAAAAGGCATTTGATTTAGAAATTAAGAGATTGTTTCAGACTTTAGAAAGAACAATTTGGGTTGAGTAGCGGGATATCGAAGCCAGATTGCAGGGGGTTGAGAAGCAAGTCGGAGGTGAGGACGTGGAGGCAAGGGGCATAGATGGCTTTTTCTAGGAGTTTGACTGCGATAGGGAAGAGAAACAAAATGACATTTTCAGAGGATGTTGGAAAGACCAAATGAAAGTTTTTTAAGGATGGGGGAGATTTGGGTATGTTTATAGGCAACAGGGTCAGAGTTATAGAGACTGGAGATGAGAGAAGAATGATTGATACAGGATGGGATGGAATCAGGGGTCAAAAGGAGAGGGTTTGGCTATGATGAGGAGAAAGGTCACCTCTCAGAGATTATTGGAAAGGAGGAGGGAATGGAGAGTTTTGCTGAAGTGTAGCATTGGATCCAAAAGGGAGCTCATGATGGATGGCCTCAATTTTCTTGGTCATATGTGATGCAATGTCCTTTGCTTGGATGGGGGTGATGGTATTAGTGTCTGGAGGAGAAAAGAGAAGGTTTGGAGCAGATTAGTTATGGAGAGTTAATAGAGTCTATTAGGGAGGAGTGAAGGAATCACAATACAGCTGTGAGGGACCAATTGAGATTAAATAACATAAATTTGTAGCTGATCCAGTCAGCCTGCTTATGTGACTTCCTCCAGCTGTGTTTAGCAGCACAGAAGAGGAGAAGTTGAATGGTGGCAGTAATTGTTGCTTGGGGTTTGAGAAAGGATCAGCAGTGACTAGACAAAAGGGCAAAGGAATTCTGGACCACAGGACAGTATGAAGGTGAACTGGCTAACTATGAGAATCCACATGGCAAGAGGAGGAAAGGGAGGTCAGAACAGAGATAGTGCACCAGGAAAGCATTGAGAGGTGGGAGGAGGAGAGGAGAGGTTAAGACTAAGTTTTGGAGGCCTGAGACACAGGGAGAGATACAGAACAGGAGGTTATGATCAGACAAATGAATTTTGGAGTTCTGGAGGGAAGAGGTGTAATATTTGTGGATGATGACCAGATATGCCTGCTCCTGGGTGTGGCTGAGGAATGAAAGTGAAGGTCAGGATACTGAAGAGGTTGATGAACTGAGCGTTCATCATGAACTGGGAAGTCAGAGGGTTTTTTGCTGGTTCCCATGGTAGTGGCTGATTTGTCAGGCCTTCAGGGGGTGGGGAGGGGGATGGACCAATATAATAAGGTTGAACCCAGATAAGTAACTGTAAGCAAATATGAAGAGGAAGAGAATACTAACAACTAAGGAGAATCTGTTTTACTTTTTTATTAGTATCACCAGTACCTATGAGAAGCCCTGGAACATTTGTTATTGTTGTTCAGTCATGTCTTTGTGACCCTATAGTCCCTGCCCTCAAGAAACTTACATTCCAATATAGGTCAACAACATATAAAAGGATTGGTAGCCAGAAAAGGGAATTTGGTTTAAGTTGTCACAATAAGCAAATAAATCCTTTGAATATTTGATTGGATCAGGGTTCTCAGAACTAGAGGTGGAAGGCAGGAGGGGTGGAATGAGTGTGACGACAAGGACGATGCCAAGATGCCCAGGGTAATGAGGGCATGGCATATGATGCATGGTCTGGTCTTGGTGGGGGTAAGGGGGAATGACAGTTGGGAGTAGATATGTAGAATAGGTACCTATTCACTCACCAATCAGTATAGCCGAGACCCAGGATGGGAGTTCCAAAGCTGAGGAGTAGAACTCCCCCAAGGACTTCAGGCAGAGTTTCCAGAAAGTCTTGTCTGGAGTTGTTCAAGGTGAGGAGAAATGTGGTACCTGAGGCAGAAAAGGACAAATGACAAAGGAGACCTAGGGTGGAGAATGAAGCATGGCCTATTGGGTACCACCCTGAACATCTCACTGCTTTGCTATCCAAGGGATAAGATACATAGACGCCATGCGGCTTGTCCCCTTTTTTTCCTCAAGAAATTGCATCCTTGTGCCAATCTCCTAAAATGTTTTTGTAGCTAAAAGGAGATGAGAATGGATCAAATAATCCAGTTCTAAGCATGTTCTCTTCTACCTCTGTGTTTGATAGTCCCAGGATTCTTTTTAGCATTCCCAATCTCCCTCTCTTCCATCCCTCCTTTCTCATACTGCCCCAGAACTTCTAAGGTAGCCCAACTGGCCAGGACAGTTCCCCACACTCTCCATTACTCCTCATTCCTCTCCCTGACCCCCAATAACCAATGCCATTTTCTTTCAAGAGCATGCTACTTCAGGAAATCTTTCTAAAGAAGACCTGGTACTCTTGAAATTGGGATTGCCATGAGGCAGTTCTCAAAGTTTGCCTAGTACATCTCTTTTTGCTCCCAGAAGGCTAGATTCTAGAATCATGCTACCTGAGGAATTCACAGTTCCTGTTCCTCTGCATAGGAGGTTGGAATTCAGGACCAAGTGACCTTGAACTCCCCTCTCAGGCTGTGAATAATCACGTGTCTCCCAGAGCTGTTGGGAGAGCCTTTTTATAGGTGATGAGTGTGAGGCCTAGAGAAGGTAAATGGTTTTCACATATTTCTGTAACTGGAAAGTGTTAGAAGTAGGGTTATAACCCACATCACTTCTCCACACTGCCTCTCAACTGCTTGTTGCCCACTTTCTTATGGTGAGCATCTTTGAAGTTGACTACTCTGGTCTTCAAACTGTATATATAGTTCATTGTGGAGCTTTTCATCTTGAGAGAACTTTCCAGAGGGAAACTGTCCCAGAATGTCCTTTACAGAACCAGGGTCACCTCCATAATATCATGAGATATCATGTCACTCTAAAAAACAAATTAAAAAAAATAGTATTTACTTGGTAAATATTGATACCATATTGGAGTATGAGGGTGGCTTTACCAAACTGGAAAGATTTCAAATATGTTTGGTGATGGCAACTTCTTATCTTCTTGGAAGTCCATGCAGGCCACAGGGTGATTTATTTTTTGGTCATAGCATTTTAGGAAGATATTGAACTAAGAAAGGGTTGCAATCTACAGGATGGAGAGGTAATCCACACTGAGGAAATCCTAGGATCATAGGGTATGGAGTTGGAAGGGACCTCAGAGGCCAGCTAGTCTGACCCTTTATTTTACAGATGAGAAATTAAGGGAATTAAAGTGACTTGCTCAAGGTTGCATTAGGTGGGAGATGTCAGAGGTGGAAATTGAACCAAAGTGTTCTGATTCTAAAGCCAGTATTCTTTCTACTGCTTAGTGTACTACTTCACTCTCAAATCTTTGAAGGCCTGAACAATTTCTAATTATGAAGGATTTGGATAAATAGCTCTTTTTTACAAAATGTCCCTGATTTTCCAAGTCTGAATTCCATAGTTGGAAAAAAGTGGGAGTTGGGAATAAATGATGTCATATACTGGAATCACTAAAGAGAAAAGGTAAAGTATTTGATCCCTTTCATTCCCCCCTTTGGCTGAGTGTTGAAATGTAATTGCAGAGATGGATGCCTTGGGACATTTTCTGGCAAGACACCTATAATTTAGGTTCTGTTTTCCAGAGCCCTAGAGACTACTCCCTCCTAGCACACTGATGTTTCTGTCCTATCAGTTTTCCCCAAATAGAGCCCTGCTTGCGAGCTCTAGGCATTTGACACACATCCCAGTTCATTCACACTTTGGGGATGCCATATGTTAACTCACAGTCGTGCTGTAGCACAAGGTTAAAAAAAAGCTTGCTTTGCCTCCACACCCAAGACGTCTCTTCCAGAGGAACTGTTTAGGATGGAGAACAGCTTGCTTAATACAAATGTGTCTCCAATCTTTTATGGAGTTGACATTTTCTCATGATGTGGTGTACTTGCTGCCGACGTTGCAGATAAATTTGTTCCTATTTAGAATTGGCTGCTCTGGTAGTAGCAGAGCCAATCCCTTTTTGAGAGCATGGCATAGATCATCTTCTCAGCAAATTTTTAGCTGGTTGCTTTGCAGGTTCTTACACATCACCTGCAAGATTAGGGACCATGTTACACTGGGCCTTTGAAGGCCAACAGGGAAGAATAATTGAGAACAATGTAGCTTGAAGAATTAATCTTTAAACATTGGAGGTCTCTCTCATTCCTATGTATTTAGGTGGTTATCATACTTATTTCTGACCCTCAACTACAGGTTGGAATACAACTCACATAAACAGGTATAGCAATTGATTCTGGTCTCACTCTCCCAGTGTGTAGGTTGACTCTCTCTCTCCCTCAGGGCTCTAGGGAAATCCCTGAAGGGTTAGGATGTCTTTTTCTCTAGTGTTATGAGTTTCAGTCCCCACTCCAGTGTGGTCCCCTCACTGTTAATCATCTGTGACTAGTGTCTCAAGTTTCATTTGACCAATTAGCATTGATTTTACTTTAAAGATATAGTAAGAATAGAAGTATAAATATTTCACTTTAACACCTGGGAGGCTCACTCCCTCCTATATCACCTCAAACTTAAGGCAGTTTCTAGATAGCATTGGTCCCACCAACTTCATACCCAAATGTGGCATAGTATTAGCTAGATGAGTCCTTGTGTTAGCTTCTCTGGGCTGGACTCTGAATGACGTTACTGTGGATGTTGGACTGGCTGACTACTAAACTTAGCACAGACTCCACTCCCAGACCTCTTGGCAACCTTCGTGCCTAATGTTCTGAAGGTTATAGCCATCTCTAATCTCCTTCATCTAGAAGTAGAAAAGACAAATTTGCAATGAAAGAAGAGGCAGAGGCCCATATTCCTGGGACATATACTGGCTTTGAATGGGGAGGACTCAAGACCTCTCCTTTTATAGTGTTGTCTCTCTTCTTTCTACCAGAATGCAGCCAGGCAAGGAGTCAGACCCCAAAAAAAAGATGGGCCTGGTCTGACTAGTGCTTTTGGAATGTATCCCAGTTCCACCTCCAGAACTAATCAAAGAGACTCCTCTTCATTATGTAGTAAGTAGATCAAAACCCCTTATAGAATATCTGTCCATTTTCCAGGTGGGATTTGCATTAGCTGGGCCCTCTGCTCTTGCTCATAAGTGCTGGACTCACTGGCCAGTCTCTTGTTAAACAATAACCCAGTCTTCAGGAAAACATAACCAAAGAAAGTAAATTAAATATTTCTATGTGGGTCCTGTGTAAAAAAAACTTACAGAGGAAGCTCATGCAAGAACACCTCATAAAAAGGTAAAACATTAGAGGAAAAACACATTTATGGATAACTTAGCAAGAAAACCAATTAAGCCAGATTATCCCAATGCATTTAAGGATAAAACTATGAGGAAAGGGGACATACAACAAAATGGAAAATATCTGTAAAGATTTCTGTAATAGACTCTTTTCTCCATCAATGAAATTGAAGCCAGTCAGGCAATGAGAGATTAAATGACTTGTTCAAGGTCACATATCTAGTAGGTATTAAAGACTCAGAAAGATCTGGGTCTTTCTGTCCAACTCTCTATCCACCATGCCATACTTCTTCAAGTACTTTGGCCTCCAGTTATTTAATCACCCTATGTGCTCATGATGTCTGTCTTTAATCTATTTCAACCTCTCCTTTGCAGGTCCTGAATCTGAAATAGAATATCCTATCAGTAGATTATAATGGGAAGGAGGGTGATGTTGGACTCTTTGTTTGACTAGAGTTTTCATGCTTCAGGTGTACCCCTTTACATCCTTTCCTTCTCTTCAAATCAGTTTAATTTCCCCCATGTTTTGGGATTCCTAGTTATAGCTCTGTAACTACCTCCCCACTCCTAAGTGCACCTCACCCCAGCCCCACATGCAGTACATTGTAATCCCTATTAGGGCAGGCTATATAATTCATCTAAAGTTTTATCTCCTTTTATGACTAACTATAGGCACTTTTGAATTTTTTAATAGAAAGGGCAAAGGTAAATCGAGATCCACATTGCAGAGTGTGTTATAATGAAGCTCAAATTAATGAGGTTATTTTATGAGGGACAGATAGGTGATGCAGTGGATAGTACTGGAACTTACTGGAAAAGACCCTGGTATTGGAAAAGATTGAAGGAAAAAGGAAAAGGAGATGGCAAAGGATGAGATGGATAGATAGTGTCATGGGAACAATGAACAAAACTTGGTTTAGAGAGATGGTGGAGAATAGAAGGGCTTGGTGTGGTATGGTCCATGGGGTCATGAAGAGTCAGACACAACTGGATGACTGAACAAAAATATATTATTTTATTGAATCAGTGCTTCTTGATAACAGGGATATTATCCTTTTGGGATGGGGATGGAGATGGATCCTGAGTCAACATAATAGAGTAGGAAAAAAAAATAGCCTGGGCACTGAAAGATCTAGGTTGTGGTCCTAGCTCTGTGGCTAACTGCATATATGATGACCTCCCATAGATCACTACTTTGGAACTAAATTTCCTTATCTGTAAAATTAAGAAGGCCGTACTAGTTTATCTCTAAGGTATCTTGCAGCTCTAAAAAGACTATGATTCTTCCTTGCTATCTCTTCCACAATATTTAATGCAGGGCTCCTTAACCTCTCTCACTCTGTCTAATGCAGGAATCCATGAACTTGTTTGTTTTTTAATTAATTAATTAGTTTTCAACATTCATTTCCACAAGACTTTGAGTTACAAATTTTCTCCCCATCTCTCCCCTCCCCTTCACCCTGAGATGGCATGCATTCTGATTACCCCTTCCTCTAGTCTACCCTCCCTTCTATCCTCCCTCATCCCCTTCCTTCTTACTTTCTTGTAGGGCAAGACAGATTTCTGCCTATATATCTTATTTCCCAATTGTATGTTAGAACAATTTTTATCATTTGCTTTTAAAGCTTTGAGTTCCAAATTCTCTCCCATCTTTCCTCCCCACCCACCCATGAACCCATTAAAAAAAAAATCTTGAGAACTATATTTCAATAGAATTGGTTTCCTTTGCATTCCTATGTATTTTATTTTATTTATTTAAAACATTCTTCTGAGAAGGGGTGCCTCACTATCACCAGATTGCCAACCAGGTCTCTGACACCAGACAGCCTCTGGTCTAGTGGCATGCCTGTGCCTACAAGGAACATTCCTGCTAATGCTATTGACTTACTCTCTGCTAGATATTTGAATGAATGCTATATTTGGAGCCAGAGGATCCAAGTTTGAATTCTAGCTCATTTAAATACTTGACCAATATAGTCTTGGGCAAATCAATTACTCTGGTCCTTTGATTTTTCATCTTTAAAACACAAATCCTTGATGATCTCAAAGGTGCCTTCTGCCTCTAAATCTATGTTCCTAGAGTTCTATAATCTGGTTTAAAATATTTTTAAAGCAAAGAATACAATTTCAGGATTCTACAGTATTTCTTAAACATATTAACACATTAAGCAAGTACCTAATAAATTCTTAACCAAACTGAATTGAATGGATTCTTTTTCAGTGGGGGGTGAAGAGAAACTTAGAGGGAGCAATGTAATTTTCCTTACTCTGTAGTCTTTCTCAATTCTAATAGAGAAGGAAGCATGTACTTTTAGGGCCCAGTAAGAAAAGTCAGTGCAAGAACTCTTAACATAGAAATGTCCAGCTTGATCCTGGACTGGGCCACTATAGACTTTAGTTCTTTCCTTCAACAGCTGACCATGTTTTTGGTTTTTTTTTGCAGACTTATAAGAAAGCAACACCCCATTAACCCAAAGTAGTGACTAGAAATGCAACTTCCTTTCGAGATATTTCTTTGGCAAATGTCTATTCTGAGCTCTACATATATTGTTGCTAGCACCTGCAATTCTATTTCCCTTCCTCCCACTCACAGATGGCTTTTATGGGTGGTCCAGATGGTAAGAATCAATTTCTATTACTTTCCTGAGAAAGTAGAAAATATTCTTTTAAAACAGATAGATGTAATATGATTGATAGAGAGATAGAGGTGGATGAGTAGATAGGTAAATAGATAGTAGGGAGATAGATATGTAGGTAGGTGATAGACATTCAGACAAGTAGATTATGTAGATAGCTAGATGGATAGGTAGATAGAGAGGTAGACAGGTAGATAGCTATATGGATAGACAGGTAGATGGCAGACAATCATATAGGTAGATATATAGTCAGAAAGAGAGAAGAATGGATAAGTAGATGGATGGATGGATGGATGGATGGATAGGCAGATAGATATGTGGAGCAGGAATTATCTTTTGTCTTTTACAGTATCTGTAGCACTTAGCACAAGCACAGTACCTGGAACTGAGTAGGTGCTTAATAAATGTTTCTTGAATATTGACTGACTGACATGTCTTCCAATTGCCCTTCAGGATAATCAAGCTTTTAATGTTTCATTTGATATTTCAATGTTGTACTATTCCATGATTTGTAGACATAGAATTGCAATGGGAGAATATCAGTGTTAAAAAATTGGACTTCATGAGAAGACTTTTGTGAACTTATAAAGAGGAAGTAATTAGGAAAATAATATGCACAATAACTACAACAATATAAATGGAAAGAACAACAATAACAATAAAAAATGGTTTCTGAATGCTGTATAATCATTATGACCAAGGTTGGCCCTGAGAAGGGTTGAGTAAATGCCCTTCTCTCTCTTCTTTGCAAAGGTGGGGAAGTATAGGTGTGAAACATTGCATATATTGTCATACATAATTTATACTTTGGTACATTTGGTTGAAATTATTTTTTTCTCTTTCTTTCAATCTCTGTTATGTAGGATAAGTTTCTAGGGAAGGGAGGGGAGAGAATATATTTAGAAACGAAGCTGTTATAATGACAAGATTTTGTTAAAATATAAAGTAAAGTATAAAACATTAAGTATAAAGTAAAAATAAAATGTATAAAGTAGGCCTTAGTGACAGTGGACAACCTGATATCATTGAATGTACAATCCATTTTCTAAAATTTGGATCAACCTTCTCTCTACCTCCTATTCAATTTCAGGCCCAGCTTATTGTTCTTCTGCTGGAATAAGTTGCGTTTAACTCAAACAGCAATTAAGCACCTACTATTTGCCAGGCATTGTGTGAGGTACTGGGATTTCAAAGACAAAAATCAAACAGTCCCTTCCCTTACATTCTACTGGGAGAAAACAATAGATAGCAGAAGAGTTAACACAAAAATAAATGAAGTAAATACAACATAATTTTGTAGGGGTGGGGAATAACACTAAAACTGGGTGGATGAGGAAGAAAGGGCCTCACAAAGGCAAGTAATACTTGAAAAGAGCTAGAAATTCTAAGAGGAAAAGATAAGGAATGAGATTATTTCACTCCTGAATTTCAGTGCAAAGTTGCAGAGACACAAAATGGAAGGTCAAGTCTAGGAACTAGCAAGTACATTAAGTTCAGCTGAAGCATAGACTAGATGAGAGGGAGAACATGCACTAGACCTAGAAAGAGAGACTTGGACCATATTGTGAAGGTCTTTAAATGTCTGTGATGGTAATGGGAATTTGAGGATCTTCCTTGCCCCTTGTATTTGCAATCAAACAGGTACTTAGCACCTTGTTCCCAGTTCATGATTGTGTCAAGTATTAAGACCCAGAACTTGTGAATCCCACAGTGGGATGTACTTAAAGACCCCGAACCTGTGAATCCCACAGTGGGATGGACTTGTTGACATAGCAGGAAGGGGCAGAACAGGGGGAGCTAATACCATATATAAGGAAAAGCCCAAGCTGAGAGAGGCCAGAACTGCTGGGAGAGAGCATCTGGAGGCTGGACTGCTACTGCTGGAGAGAGAGAAGAGAACTGAGAACTGAGAAGAGAAATGAGAACTGAGGACTGAACTGAGAACTGAGAAGATAAATGAGAACTGAGGACTGAACTGAGATTGAGAAGAACTGAGAAATGAGAAGAGAGGAGAAATGGGAGGAGGCACAGCTGTGGTGTTGGTACTTTGTCTGTCTGTTTTGATGTTACTTTGTTAGATTCATCTGCTGATAGGGGACTGTGCTGTTGTTACAGAAGTCCTGGGACCTTGCTGCTGGTTCAGAAGCCCTGAAAGAGGATTTTCTTGTATGTTTACAGAAATCCTGGAGGAGGGTCTTCATGATTTCAGAGGTCCTGGGACTATACTGATGATTTGTGTTGATTCCTCAGACCTTGTTGTTGGGTCTATGTTGATTTCTCAGGCAGAAAGTGAATTGATGAAGATGCTGGCAATGTTCTTGAATGTTATTGTGGCTTTGTTAGGCTTTGTCTTTCCAGGAACAGAAACTGTGAAGGACTTGAGGTGAACCAGACACTGTGAGCTTCAATATGGAACAGAAACTGCACAAGAAGCTGGACAAAGAACTGAGAGCTGTCTGCCTTTGAACCCAGGTGACAGTTGGATAGATTCAGGCAGGAGCTGGGATCATAGAAGAGGAACCATGGAAGCTGAGAGCATTGAGTCAAGGTGAAAAGACCTCTCCTTGGGTATTTAATGCAAACTGAGAAAATCCTGACTTACTGTGGCCTAGGGGTGGAGAACTCTGACCTTTACATTTAGATAATTGAGTTAAGGACTTCTCCAATTAAGAAGAAAAAGGACTTTTTGATTGAAGAGATTAAGACAATGTGAGTTAGCAGGTGGAGCACTTTGACCTTTGTACTTTGGACGCTTGCCTCCTTAAGGATGATTGAATTAAGGACTTACTAAATGATTGTGTTACTAAATGAATGTTATCTTTTGCTTAAAACTATGTGACCACTTTGGTGAAAACTATGTGGCCACTTTAGTAATAAGTTGTTATGTCTTAACATTGTGAATGCTGTATTTTAATTTCTGTGAATGTTTTGTCTTAGTTTGTTACTGAATAAATAGAATTCACTATACTGTGTAATCAGAACCTTGAAAGCTGTTCACAGCAACAGTCCTCTGGAAAGCTGCTCATGCTTGGCTTTACAATGTTTCACAGAGAAATTTTCATTTTATCACAAAGACAATAGGGAGATGCTGGAGCTTATTGAGGAAGGGACTGATATGGTTAGATGACCCCATGCTTTAAGAGTATAAATATGGTGGCTGAGTGGTGGATAAATTGGAAAGAAGAGAGACTTGAAGAAGGTGGACCAATTAGGAGTCTATTGCAATAGTCCAGGCAAGAGGTGCTGAGGTCCTGAATTGGAGTGATCATTATGTGGGTAGAGATGAAAAGATGGATGTAAGAAATGCTGAGGAGGTAGATTTGACCAGACATTGGAACTTAATGAATGGTTTGGAGGAGACAAAGGGAGGCATTAAGGATGATTCTGAGGTTGTGAACTTTGGTGAATTGAAAGATGGTGACGCTTTTAACAAAAATAGTATAATTAGGAAGAGTAGTGGATTTCAAAAGAAAGATAATGAGTTCTGTCTTGGATATATTGAGTTTTCAGCGCCTTGGGAACATTCAGGTAGAGAGGTCCATCTGACAGTTAATGATATAAGATTATTGCTTAGGAGAGAGATGAGGGATGGATAGGTGGATCTGAAAGTAATTTGCATGGTGTCATATGAGGCAATTAGGTAACACAGTAGATTGAGTGCTGGACCTGGGGTCAGGAAGACCTGAGTTCAAATTCCTCAGATACCGTGTTTCCCCGATAATAAGACCTATCCTGAAAATAAGCCCTCCCCTTACTGTGTAAGATTCCTCTAAAATAAGCCCTCCCCCGAAAATAAGCCCTATTGAGATTGCTACTGTAGTGAAGGTGATCCCCTGCACTACACACTACATTACGGTACCCTCTGTATGCACCGTCCCCCCCCCTCCCCCGTGAAACACATGCCTGGCTCTGAGCTGCATCCAATCAGAGCTGCAGCAGTGAGCCCGTCATCCTGTTCTTTATTGAATTCATTATTGAATAAAGGTACATTTTTTTGTTCACATTTACCTGTTTATTAAAATTGCTGTCAATGTTCATTAAAATAAGCCCTCCCCTGAAAATAAGCCCTCTGGTGTTTTCTGTCCAAAAAATTTAATAAGACAGTGTCTTATTATCGGGGAAACATGGTATTTACTATTTGTGTGACTCTGTACATGTCACTTGACCTCTGTCTGCATCAGTTTCCTCATTTCTAAAATGAGGATAATAATAATCACTTACCTCCCAGGATTGTTGTGAGAATAAAATGAGATAATATTTTTACGGTGCTTTTCACACCTTAAGTCTAGGTGTCATAATAGTAATAATTAATTTTAGTGTTATTTTGAAAATAAAAATAAAAATTATTATCATAAATGATAATTGAACTCAAAGAAGTTGATGAGGTCATTAAAAAAGTGTGGAGACAGAAGAAAGCCCAGGAGAGACATATAACTAAATCACTGAACAGGCTGCCCTTTCAGTAACCTGTCATAATCTAGGCAACAAATATTCTTCGCTGATTTGGTTTTCATATATGGCTTGCTAGACTGATGATGTAAGTCACTGTGGGTGTTGTTAAATAGGCTTTGTAGCATTCTAGAGCTCCATCTAACCAGCACCAAGTTGCCTACAACGAGTATCTGCATAATCTGTCCATCTAGTAAGGGTTGTTTTTCTCTGGTTTTAGCACAGGGTATTTTCTGGTGCTGGTTAAACCCTTGACAAGCATGTCTCCCCTGCTTTTGACTACTTGGTGATGGTGATCAGAGGATCCTTGAACAAAATTATCTTTATGATTTGTTTTTATTGTAGACTTTTGTCCATATACACCTTGTTGAAGAAGAACCTTTCAGTCTGTTTTCTTATTCTAAGTCAAACAGCTTTTTTTTGTTACTAAGCAAAAAATAGACACATTGAGTTCTTATAGTCTCTAAATATCTTTGCCAATTACATGACTCCAAGTCTGTTGGAATCATCCACAAGAGAATGTTTGTTCACTTCACATCTGTATCAACAACACCTTTAATGAGCCCATTGTCTATGAAGATTTTATAGTGCTGAGAGTAAAGGTATATAGATTGGTAGTTGGTAATGACTTCTTGGTCATTTGTGTGTGTGTGTGTGTGTGTGTGTGTGTGTGTGTGTGTGTGTAATAATACTGCCTTTTCTTTTCTTTTGGGACCTTAACCTTGGAGATAATCTGGGAAATTGATTCCCTGAGTGCCTTAAGAATGTACTGTTCCTTATGTCTAGGAAAATTGTTGTTGTTACTCATTCTTCATTTTCAAAGAGGACCAAGGACATTACAGGGTGATGTCTTGACTTGCTGGATTTAAGTAAGGCAGACTTGCACAAAGTCATCAGCTTCAATCTCTTTTCCAGAGTCATTGAAGTCCAGTGTAGGGACAAAAGTCAAGCCAACTGATGATGGCCCAGGATGTAGTAGATGACCTTGGTGTCTTCAACGTCTGACCAAGCTCTAAGCTTCAGCTGCCTTCATGGCTGTTGGAACAAATTGTTCCCATCTGCCCATTATGGACAGGGGAAGTCTTCACATGCTTGGGGAGACACTGCCCTAACTCACCAATGGGATGGAGGCTTGTACAGGTCAGCAGAAGAAGTTGGAGTCAAAAAACCTGAGTCTGGATCCCAGTTCTGCTGCTTGTTGTCTATTCTGGGTCCCAGATTTATGATCATATGTAAAATGAAGGTCTCTATTTCATCTTACATGAAAATTCATCCAATTGTCCCTGTGACTGGTTATGTTTGCACTTTTATCATTTTTACAAACCCCTTCTAGTCAAGATGAAATAGAGTCTACAAAGAATTTGGAAAGTTCTTCCAAACTAAACGAACATATACAAATGAATATATTTGGTGATCTTAATGTAAAGGTTGGCACAAGGAAGATGAGAAGAGAGGAAGGGTGATTGCACAAAACCAGATGACACAGAGCAGTGGACAGAGCACAGAACTGGAACTGCAAGGACCACAGGGCCATCTAGCTTGATTCTTTCACAGCACCTGCTTTGCCTGCCTTCATGGCTGTTGGAACAAATTGTTCTCATCCCCCCATTTGGCCAGGGGAAGTCTTCACATCCTCCACGACAATGACAAACACCTTTGATCAACATGTAAAGAGATGAATAAAAATAAAAGAGAATATGATTAAAATGTGGGGTATAGGTAGCAAGTGCTATGTGGGATTAGTCATGAAGGAAAAGATCTGTGTCATTTGAAGCCACAGAGAAAAGACTCACAATGAAGGTGCCACATTTTAGGAAGGATGTTGATAAACTGTGGTTTGTATGGACTAAGATATTGTAATGGTAAAGGAATGGGAAGATCTTCCCTGCCCTTTAATGGTCCTCACTTGGCCCAACAAGAGAAGCTTGCTTAGGGGAGTCTTGTTTTTCAGGAAGACTTTCACACCTTTTGTTACTTTGTAATTAGGCAGTGGGTCATGAAGGTTGTGATATTCTCTGACCCTGGAGAAGGGCTATATATACCTCTGAGGTGAGGTTTTGCTTTGGGGCTCACTTATGGGAAGAGTTGTGTGATTTGGTCAGATGAGACTCTGAGCAGCCAATGAGCCCCCTTGGCTTTGAAAACCCAGATGTTGGTACTTCTATCCCTGGTAACTAACTATATAGGTATGTGATGGTCAGTTGATTTGTTGAATTGTGTTATTTTCCCTATCTGTATTTTTTTGTCTGTTTATAATTTCTGTTTATATTTTCTCTGAAGTTCAGGGTGCTGACTTTTCTCTCTGAACTAGGTAAATGATATATGTTTGATTAAAGTAAGATTGTTAACCCCTTTTGAGTTGCTTTCCTTTAGAAAAGCAGATCAAAGAACCCGTGCTAGCAGCCATCCTGGGTATGCTAGTGTTTGCTGCTACAGATGTTGAGGCCACACTCAAAACTATGTCACCTGTGGATAGGTTGAAGTGCAAAGAGTGACACACATGTGTACCGGAAGTGTATGTGTGACCAGAAGAGGAAGAGGGCTGGCTATCAAGTGACAGTGGAAGGTAACAGATGGACAGTATGAATGTTGTGCTAGTATTCATAAAGTAGTAAATCACCCAGAGGAGTGCTTCGAGCATGCTAGGTTGATATTCTAGGAAGGATGTGGTAGCTTGTATTGGGGAGCGTGGAGGGGCAGAACTGTGATTTCATTGACAGAAGGGACTCCCAGTGAAGAAATTCCCTTTACCAATACAGATCAGCCAACAGGCATTTATTAAATGCCTTTTGTGTGCCAGGCAATGTTTTAATCCTCTGGGCATATTAAAAAAAAGAGAGAGAAAAAATGATGCCTTTCCCCAAGAAGCTGACATTCAGTGGGGAAGACGACATGCAAATAATGAGATATATACAGAATGTATACAGTGTAGATGGAAGGCAGTCTCAAAGGGGAAGACACTAGCAGCTGGGGGTTCCAGAAAGGGCCTCCTAAAGAAGGTGGATTTTAAACTGAGTCTTCAAGAAAACCTGGGACACTAAAAGATGGAGATGAAGGAACAGAATGTTTTTAGGTTGGGGATAGAACAACAACTTTTCTACAATTTGTAGTCTTAAAGAGTTGTTTCAGGGCACTGAGGGGTTAAGTCATTTGCCCAGGACCACAAAGTCAATATGTAGCAGAAGTGGAACTTAAAGCCAAATTTTCCTGACTCTTAGAACATGGCTCTGTCCATTACCCCATGTATTCCCTCTCATCGAAGAAGATTCATGAACAAGGATCCCACAGGAGGAGGAGGCATGGTTGTATTCTGAGATGGGGGGGGGGGGGAAGGGGTAGTGCTCATAAGTACGTTATCACAAATCCACAAACGTGTCTTACATTGGTCTCTGACAATTTCATGTATGTAATACTTATCTCTCCTACTAAATTCTTAGATTTCAATTTCAGCCAGGGGTTGTGTCATATATTTAAAATAAATACTTGTTGAATTGAATTGAGTGAATTTTCCAATCTTGATCAGTTAATATTTTAAAAAGGAAAACATGCACACAGCCACAACCTAAATTGGTATCATCCCTCTGATTTTGTTGTAGTACCATAGGCTCTTATACGATCTCTGCCCAAAGAGCACCTGGGGGTATGCTGGGAAAGAATGAAGTCACTGATGCCATAACATGATTTTTGCTATGGGCCCCTATTACATAGTACTGGAATGTTCAGTCAACACACATTCCAGAATTCCGTGCCTACACATTCTGGCTCCATTTCAGAATGGTTGGTGTACTTGTAGATGGGTGTGCTAGTAAATAGCCTCATTTTCAAGTCTTTATATAACCAGCCCATTGTAGGATTTTCTTTTCTCCACCCACTGAAAGCTCACTGCTGTCTCACTTTCTAGCATGTGCTAACATGAGCTCTGGTTCAACAGCTTTGAGAACTTCAGTGTCTTTTGAATCTCTTTCGAACATTAAATCTGCTGTCACCCTTAAGAGCCTGGGCCACTTCTGGGGTCCCTGCTTGTTCAGAGATATAGCATATGGTGTCATTTCCTTGGCTACGGAGGGAAGAAACCAGAATAAAAAGCCTCAGTCATTTTTATAAGAGCAATACACTGTATTCAAACTACGTAGTGTGTGTTTGCATGTGTGTAAAAGAGAGGGGGAGAAACTCTAGGTTTCGGGTTTCAGTTCAAATGTGAAATTCAGTTCCAGTCTATCCAAAGGTTTCCTGAGGTTTATAAGCTTGTCCAAGAAATCTGGCCCCAGTTTATTACCTCATACTGAAATCATGCAAAACTCATGATCTCATGAGCTTGGATGTGAAACCAGGTGAAACTTAAATGGCTTAGAGGGCACTTTACATAGAAATGGTGGTCATCCAGACTCAACTTGGGGGACATGGAGCAATAAACGTAACTAGAATCTAAGATTCTGGGGATAGCTATGTGCAAAGTCTTGCCGAAAAATTAAATTACTAATTTTCACTCAGTTTTCTGTAAGAGAGGCTTTGAAAGAACCCTCTAGGAAGATCTCAAGGACCTCCTTGGCTGCGCCTGGCTGGAGTTATTACTTTTGTGCAATTGTAGTTGTTTACTGCGGTCACCAAAGCTAAACCTGGTAACTCTTGTTTAAAGTAATTTCCCTTCCCCATGGTCTTGTACCATTCTCCTGGTCTGTACTCTCACTATATTACCATCAGAAAGCACTTCTTAGGCACAGATTTTTACCTGGCACCATGAAGAGAACTTACCCTTTAGGACAAGGGTCCCAAGTCAGGAGATCAGGACCTATTGATAGATTTCAAAGTCTTACCTAATAACCAAGCCAGCTACCACTGTCCCACTCCTTCATCTACTCAGCAACTTTGCTGTCAACTGTCCACCACCCTCAACTCTGACAATGTCAAACTTTCAAAAGCAAAAGCAGCTCCTTTGATACCCCCCATCCCAAATTTGGAGGACCTGGGCCTAGTAATTTATACATAAGATAGACTAGATTCCATAGAGATTCTTTTTTTTTTTTTTAATTTTTTAAGCAATCGGGGTTAAGTAACTTGCTCAACATTACATGGCCAGTTATTTCTGGGTGTGGTGCTAAGTATCTGAGCCCGGATTTGATCCCCAGGTCATCAAAACACTGGAGCCGATGCTCTTACTTGCTGAGCCACCTGGCCGCCCCTATCCATAGAGATTCTTAACCTTTTCTATGTCATGGACCCTTTTGGCAGTCTGATTAAACCTATGAGGTTCTTCTCAAAATGTTTTTAAATACACAAAATAAAATATATAAGATCATAAAGGAAACCAATTATATTGAAATACAGTTATATATCTATGTATTAATGTTTGTCTTCCATCTATTCATCCATCCATCCATCCCTCTATATCTATCTATCTATCTATCTATCTATCTATCTATCTATCTATCTAT
>NW_027185903.1:3840011-3880884 GCF_028583685.1 Petaurus breviceps papuanus | reverse complement strand
TATCTATCTATCTATCTATCTATCTATCTATCTATCTATCTATCTATCTATGTCTTCTATCTTCTATCTGTCATCTCATTGTTTCTGTCTGTCTCTGTATCTATCTTCCTATCAACCAAGTTCATTTACCCCAGGTTTAATTCCTGGATTTTATGTGTGATTTGTCCTTCATTCTCAAAGAATACCATGACATCAGGAAGATGATGCCATGACTTCTAAGAGGATTGGATTTAAGTGAGGAAGGGCTATATAAAATCACCAACCTAACTTTCTCCTCCAGAGTCATCTGGGTCCAATGGCTGGATATCTATCAGGATGACTGGAAATGACCCAGGATGCAGTGACCTTGATCCTTTTAACCTAAGGTCTTTTCAGGTTCTCACTTCAAATGAGGCAACACCCATTTAGTGAAAAGGCCTCTTTAAAAAGTGAGTCAAGGGATGGCCCCTTTAATTAAAAAAAATCAGTCTGGGAAGGGAAGACCTTCAGGGTTGCCAGCCAAAAGAGAAACAGTTAACCATTAATTGATGCTTGGCCTATTGTTGTCCAATCCATGAGATCCAGAGTGAATTAGGTTTAAGGCTTGGTCTTTGAGAAAGAAATCTAGCCAGTAAAGAATGTTGGGTGTACTCATTGGTCCTTGAACCCAACTGCTTTCCTGGCAAGTTCCTGCACTGGTCTTGATATGCAAAGGCTAATAGTAAGCACTACCTTAAGCCTACCCACAAGATATAATGATTAACCAGTTTATGCTTGAAAAGGAATAAGCAGTTTACCATCCCAGTGTCTTTGAGCTTGTGTCTGAGCTTGCTACTGATCCTGTACCTGGACAAATATTTGTTCCTTATATCCTATATCCTGACTCCAATATGATAACTCAGGGTCTCTGATTCCAGGATTCAATCCTGTTTTTTCCTAGAAAGAAATCTTGCAAGCTATGAGAGGTTCTTTTTTTTTTTTTTCTTTTTGTAGGACAATTGGGGTTAAGTGACTTGCCCAAGGTTACACAGCTAGTTGTGTGTGTGTGTGTGTGTGTTAAGTTTCTAGGCTGGATTTGAACTCAGGTGCTCCTGACTCCAGGGCCAGTGCTCTATTCACTGCACCACCTAGCCACCCCTATCAGAGGTTCTTGATTGGATTCTGGGACCAAAATGTAAACAAATGCATATAGCATATGTAAAAGTATGTGTATATCTTTATATATAGCTACATCCAGACACCTTTTTTTCCTCTCCTTGCCTCTTCTTCCCAATCATACTTTCCTCCATATATATATACACATACATATATGTGCATATATAAACATATATATCCATACATACGTATACATATATAAAATATATATATATACACACTTATTACTGTTCTTTCTAGCCCCCATACACATTTCCTCGCTATGTCCTATCTATCCTCATTATAGAGAGCAATGTAGTTTGCTCATTGCTCACCATGCTCTGACAGAGATGTTTCAAATAGACATTGAACAGCCCATATGTGGAAGAAGAGGAAAGCTGAATTTCAGAGTAAGTAGGAACGTATTTTCTCTTCTTATAATAAGTGGCTAGCCAAGAAAACATGAAAAACATCCCTGTGTTTCACTGAAGAATGGGAACAGGTTCTAATGAATTCTGGGATGTCAGCAGCTACTTTCATCTTTCAACTCCCTTCTTTTGAGTTGGGGGATATGATCTCATCTTCTCACAGGCCATGAAAAATAGGCAGAATTATGATGGAGGAAAAGTTCTTGGTTTGCACTATCTTCTACCACTATATTTGGTAGTCTCGGGACTCTTTTTAGCATTCCCAGTCTTCCTCTCTCCCATCCCTCCTTTCTCATCCTTCCTTGGAATTTCTTCTAAGGTAGCCCAACTGGCCAGGGCAGTTCTCCAACACTCCCAGTAACTCACCATCCCTCTCCCTAACCCCCCCCCACTCCCTTTGTGTTGTGGTTCAGGGTACTGGGAGCCCCAAAATGTAAGGGTACAGGGAGGTCTGCCTTGAAAGAATTTGACCACTCAAACCTTCTTTCAGTCAAAATAGCAGGGTTTATTGGGACACCAAAAGAAGCAGATGAGATTCTTAGTAAATCTGTGCTATTTTAACACCAGTATGGTGGACAGAGTTCCTAGTGAATCTATTGTATCAGCAATAGGAGTGGGCAGAGTTTCTAGTAAGTCTGCAGTTTGGTAGGCATAAGACTGATACTTATATATAAGACAGGGAAAAGATCTGGATGGGATTAAGAAATGGCAAATACAGCGAGTAAGAGTACCGGCTCCAGTGTTGGGACGACCTGGAGATCGAATCCCGGGCTCAGACACTCAGCACCACACCCAGAAATAACTGGCCGTGTAACCTTGAGCAAGTTACTTAACCCCGATTGCTTAAAAAAAAATAAAAATTAAAAAAAAAAAAAGAAATGGCAAATAGCCTGGGGTGGATCAGGTGTAGAAAATGAAAGGAGAACCACATTGAATGGGCATTTAAAAGGATTATTGAGTATCTAGGTAGACTGGGAATGCCTCAGGGGAAATGCCAGCCATTTGGGCTGCTGAAATGTGTGAGAGAATTCAGGGTCTTCGTCCTATCATCACATCATTTTGACCCTACTTTTAGCTAGGTTATCAAGGATAATTGGTTTAATGAGATTAACAGTTTCCTGCTTTTGTGTTATCAAACTACTAGGTTACCCCTTCCAAGTAGATGAATGCCATAATCCATTTCAAAATCGAAGAGTGGGAATTTCAAAGTCAATGGCAGGTCAGTGGAGGGAAATTTTTCTTTTTGAGTTAGTCATTCAAAGACTTCCTATCATACCACCCTTCTGACCATCTACTGTTCCTACAATGTAATTCTGACTATCTCTAATTTCTTCCCCAAACCTCTCCATTTTTTCAAAGATAATGGAAGCTTCTTGGTAGGTATTTCAGATTACCAAGAAGTCAGGCCCTTAGAAGGACTTCACCTCCTATTCCTTGTCCATTCCTGGATCTTCACTGCCCACTGGCTGCTGTCTTTCTATTTCCTGGGCCTGGCAACATTGACTTGGAACAGGATAATAACTCCTTCAGGCCAATAGGGAGTTGAGAAACAGCTGCCATTCTCAGATGTTTCCATAGTCTGAGGACCATGGAAAATAAAGAATGAGGCCAGAGTCCAGAGAGACATTTTCCAAGCTCGTTGGGGTTTTTAAAGGGTAAATTGGGGAAAGGACCTATGAGAGATGTTTGGTTTCCTACAACTATGACACCTTGTGTTTACAAAGTACTTCCTCAAAGGTTTCTCAATTACAACTCAATGTTTCTTCTTCCTAGATTCATTCAAACTAGGGTTCCTAACTGAGAGGATCTGAGTATTTATGCAAATGGCTACCAGGAAGGAGTTACAAAGGGAGAAATCAATTCATCTCTGTGAGCTTTAGTTTTCTCATCTGAAAAATGGTGTGATAATTTCAATAACAGTTGTTGTGAAGCCCAAAGGAAAAACATATTTCAATGTCAGTTATTAATAATAATAATAATAAGTGATAGGAAATGGTTTCCATGGGGTTGCAGAGACTCTCTGAAACATATCACCTCAGATAGTAATTCAGCCAAATTTGTTGCTTTTTTATTTTTTTACAGCTTCAACATTTTAATTGTTTTTATAATGAAGAAAAAGAAAATGTGATGCTTAGAACTGGATCATGTGACCCATTCTCATCTCCTTTTGGCTTACTTCTCTTGATGGGCAGCATTCTCTTTGATCTACAATTAGGTTTAATAAAATCTCTTTTATGGTCTTGGCCTTTTCCTCTCAATTGGCTTTGTATGATTGCTGTTGCCTCTCTGCTTCCCTGCATAGTGCCTTTGCCCTTGAGTGCTGTGGGAGGTTTTTCCCTTATTTTCTGGCAGCACTTCATGAGTCTGGTGCTTGTCACACTCTTTGCAGTCAACTCTTCAGGCTTTGGGGACATTCTCTCTGTTGGTGGCAGCATTATCAGTAAGAAGAGCCAGGACTGATCAATCAGGTAACAATGCTGACTGACTGAAAGCCACAACGATGGGGAGACTTACAAAGGAAATATTCTCTATTCTCCAAGTTATGGAATTCAGTATCTATAGCTAGAAAAGACTGCAGATCCCCACCACAATTTTACAGTGGCAGAAACTGAGGTCTAGGGAGTTGAAGGGACTTGCTCTAGATCAAAAGTTCTAAGGTAGGTTTCATATACAGGTCATCTGACTCCAAATCCAACATTCCTCTTTCAAGCCTCCACATGGGTGTGGTTCTACACCATCAGCTACTTTTTGGACATTCTAAACTCAGTGTGTTCAGATGAATGGTAGGAGTGGGAGGATGAGAATATGGACTTGGCAATAAAATTTTAATTTAAAAAGGAATGCACTGATGTACTTGATGACAGGAAATACTATTACCTTTCTTCATATCCCCAGAGAGTAGTAGCCCAGTGCCTGGAGCATAGCGTTAATAAATACTTTTTGGTTGATTAAATAATTTCTCACATGTATTCAATCTTAATTCCCAAAACCTTACCTCTTCTGAAGTTTCCTGTTACTCTTGAAAGTACTACTAGCCACCCAGTCACTATGGTATGAAAATTCATTGTTCCCCTTGACTCACTCTACATATATAATTTTTTGCCAAATATTATATTTTTTACCGTCACAATTGTATAACTAGGTAGTAAAGTAGATAGAATGCTGGGTCTGAAGTCAGAACGATGTATCTTCCTGAGTTCAAATGTGGCCTCAGATACTTGCTTGCTGTGTGACCCTGGGCAAGTCACTTAACCCCACTGGCCTCAGTTTCTTCATCTATAAAATGAACTGGAGAAGAAAATGGCAAACCACTCCAAAATCTTTACTGAGAAAACCCCAAATGGGATCATGAAGAGTCAGAAATGACTGAACAACAACAACAAAATCTTCATAGCATCTCTCTGATGTATCTCTTTCTCTCCTCTTACATAGTCACTACTCTGGTTTAGGAACTTATCACCTCTTACCTATTATTGTAATAACCTTCTGAGTGGTCTCCCTGCCTCAAGGATCCCTACTCTAGTGCATCCAACACAAGTACGCTAAAGTGATTTTCCTAAAGCATAGGTCTGACAATGTCAACCCCTTACTCATTAAACTCCAGTGGCTTTCTATTACTCCTAGGATGAAAAAGAAACATCATTTGGCATTTAATATTCTTTGTTAGTTAATTCCTTTTTGCCTTTATCATCTTCTTACACTTGACTCCCCTCCGTCTGCTCTATGATGCAGCTACATTGGTCTGCTTGTTGTTCCTTGCATATAACACTCAATCCCTCATCTCTAGGGTTTGTGCCAACTGCCCCTAATGACTTGAATGCTCTCCCTCATCCTTTTTCCTTGGCCTTTTTCAAGTTGCAGTTCAAATTCTCCCTTCTCTAGGAAACCTCCTCCCAATTCAAAATACTTTTAATGGCGATGTACTCAGTACAGATTAAGACATATCTTTTTTTGGAAGGGACGAGGCCAATGAGGGAATCTGTTTTGCTTGACTTTAAATGTTTGAAATAGGGGCTTTGCTTTGCTTTCTTTCTCATTTGGGGTGGGAGGATAAGAATATGGACTTGAAAATAAAATTTTAACTTAAAAAGGAATACACTAATGTACTTGATGACAGGAAATACTATTACCTTTCTTCATATCGCCAGAGAGTAGTAGCCCAGTACCTGGAACATAGTGTTAATAAATACTTTTTGTTGATTAAATAATCTCTCACATGTATTCAGTGTTGTTTTATCGCTCATATCTCACAGGATCCCCAGAGGAGCCTTGGAAGGTTTGTAGGAAAGGACAGGGATTATTTTTACAGGTGAAGAAACTGAGTCTTGATGATCTCTGGTCAAAGTTACTTGGCTCCCTATTCTAGGTCAGGGTCAACTGCAATAAATATGTCATTTATAATATAATATATATATATAATAAAATATATACTAGAGCATAGACTCATAACACTTAGAGCTGGGAAGAAGCATTAAAAAGTATCTAATCCAGGACTCTCATTTTACAGGAGGAAAATGAGACCCAGGGAGGTGATGTTCATGTAAAATGAGAAGTACAGTTAGAGGGGCAGTGAGAGGCTGTAGTGAAAAGAGACCTTGTCTTGTAGTCAAAATACTTAGGTTATTAAACTGTTTTGAGCCTCAATTTTCTCCTCTGTAGAAAAGGTATAAAAATAATTGCACTCAAAGCAGCTAGGTGGTACAGCGTATAGAACACCAGCCCTGGAGTCGGGAGGACCTGAGTTCAAATATGACTCTAGACACTTACTAGCCGTGTGACCATAAGTAAGTCACTTAAATCTGATTGCCTCTCTTCCCCCCTCCTCAAAAGAAATAATAATTGCACTCCCTTCCTTGCAGCAGTGTTGTGAAGAAATTGATTCATAAACCTGAAAGCATCATAGAAATGTGTGTTTTTATTATAATACAATTCTTCTTGATCCAGACCTAGAATTTTATTGCTGTAGGGAACTCTCAGGAAGGAATTTCCTTCATTAATGCTGACTGACAACTATTTTGCAATTTATAGTTAGAGCACTGAAAGCTTTGTAATAATAATAGCTAACATTTATATCGTGCTTGTTATGTGTCAGGCAGTGAGCTAAGAGCTTTATAATTATTGTCTTATTTGATAATAATAATAATAGCTAACATTTATATAACATTTACTCTGTGCCAAGCTCTGTGTCAGGAGCACAATTATTAGGTCAGTTGATCTTCATGACAACCCTGGGAGGTAGGATAATAATGTCCCCATTTTACAGATGAGGAAACTGTAAAACAAATGGAAGTGACTTGACTAAGGTCATAGAGCTAAGAAGTGTCAGAAGGGAGACTTAAAGCCAAGCCTGGCTTTCCATTCATGGGGCCACCCTGCCTTTCATTGTACAGCTATACATGTATAAATGAATGTGGGACTATACAAATACATACAGCGCTTAAAAAAAAAAGAAAAGAAAAACAACTGGTTTCTGGCACTGTTATTTAAAAGTCACAAAGGCAGTGACAGCTTTGACACTTTTGGGAAAAAAAATTATTATAAATTACCATAGGAGTTGAAGAAAACAAGAAAAATGTGTTATTTCATGACTCGGAGCAATTAACTATGGAATTCTGGGAAAGGAAAAAAATGAAATAAACTTCAAATGTTGAAGTCTGTGTTGCTTAGTACCTGTGTGAGCTTTGGCAAATAAATTTGAACCTCATGGTCCACCTCATATGTAAAATGATCTTAGACAGCACTTCTTAAACTGTGAGTCACAACCCCATATGAAGTGCAGAAAATTTGGTAATAGTAAAAGGTTTGTGGACACTCAGTGGCCAAAAATTAATTAAAAATCAAAAATAGGATGAATCCAAGGTGCTTCTGGCATTGACTGCCTGTGTTGCATAGTGCAGGTTCACTGCAGCCTTGCTTCTGAACATAAAACATGTGCACTTTGCACTGCGTGTGCCCTCAGTCCACACAACATCAACTAATGCTGCTGGAATTGTGGAAATGCTAGAAAAGGTCACTAGTGGGAAAAGTTTAATAAGCCCTGAGTCCCTTCCAACTCTGTCTCTGATCTAGGATTGATGAACATGCAACCTGTCATATTGCCAAATTTGAATTGACTATTAATCTGGGCCTGTTAACATACATTAGAGATATTTTGTAGTAAGATCAAGAGAAGGAAAAACGTTTATGAATTTTTTTGAGAAATGGGTAGCAGTTACTGAAAGGCAGATTTCGGGTCAAGGTAAGGAAGAACTTCCTAACAATTGCCCTTATTGTTGTGGTTCATTGTGTCTGACTCTTTGTGGCCCCATCTGGAGTTTTCTTGGCAAAGTTACTGGAGTAGTCTGCTATTTCCTTCTCCAGCTCATTTTACAGATGAGAAAACTGAGGCAAACAGTGTGAAGTGACTTGTCTAGGATCATACAGTTTCTGAGGCCAGATTTGAACTCAGGAATATGAATGAGTCTTCCTTACTCCAGGCCTGGAGCTCTATGCACTGTGGCGTCACCTCGCTGCCCTCCTAACAATTAGAACCATCCCAAACTTGAATACACCTCCTTGAGGAGTCCCCTCCACCTCCACACATCTGAGGTTTTCAAGGAGAACAGGGATAACCAGAGAGGATTCTTGCTCCAATAGAGGTTGAACTCAAGGGGCCTCCAAGGTCTTCTCCAGCTCTGAGAACCTTGGATTCTGTACTGTACCCTGCATGAATTTGGACAAGTTTCTTCCCTTATCTGGCACTTGGATTCCTTACTTCCTTACCTATAAACAAGGGAGTAAGACTCGATAATTGAGTAGGAAGAAAGTCACTGACACAGGAATTAGAAGACCTGGATTCCAATTCTGTCTCTGACTCTTTGCATTTGATCTTGAGCAAATTTTGGTCTTCAGTTTCCTCATATGTAAAATCAGATTTGAACTAGGTAGTCTCCCAGTCCCCTTCTATCTCTTGATCTTTTATGATCCTAGGGTTTCTAAAGTTGCTTTCAACTCTGAGATGATTTTTATGTTATGAGATTATTATATATCAGTATTATATTATGAATAGATAGGTAGCTAGGTGGCACAGTGGGTAAAGCACAGGCCCTGGAGTCAGGAAGACTCAACTTCCTGAATGCAAATGTGGCCTCAGACACTTCCTAGCTGTGTGACCCTGGGCATGTCCCTTAACCCTGTTTGCCTCAGTTTCCTTATCTGTAAAATAAGCTGGAGAAGAAAATAGTAAACCACTCCAGTATCTTCCCCAAGAAAACCCCAAATGGGGCCACAAAGAATCAGAAATGACTGAACAACAGCAACAAATGTTATATTATATGCTATTTAATAGATTGTGGTATATTAATATATGCTTGCAATATGCTTTCATATTATATTTATATAAGACTATTATCATTTATGTTCACAAAGTCCTTTAATAATGGTCATCAAATCACAGGATGTTAAACCTAGAGTTGGAAGTGTTGAGGTTTAGGGTTTGGGGGTGCTCAAGACCCCAAAATACTGATAAGCTGGGTCCTGCCAAATTAATTCCACTCAAGCCTCCTCTCAGTCAGAAAAAAGCAAAGTTTATTAAAGATTTGCCATAATGGGTAGACTCTTAAGGAGCTTAAGTATTTGTGATGTTTGTAATGGACAAGCAGACCAAAACAATCTGACACAGACTGAGTCTGCGCTAGATTGAATCTCAGCCCCTTCACCGCAGCAAGATGGATCTTATCTATAGAAAGACTGTGGGAGGCATCTAGGAGTGGTCTAGAGGAGGGGTTTGGAGAGGAGTCTAAGGAGGATTTTGAGGGAGCTGAGGTCAGACTCCAGGAGTGGGATTAAGGGTGGGAAATAGCTGAAGACTACCTAGGGATGACAGACAATGGAGGGCTAGGCTAGTTTAAGGGTAACAGATTTGGGTATAGATTTTTTTTTTTTTTGCTTTTTGGAGGGGGGAAGGCAGGGCAATTGGGGTTAAGTGACTTGCCCAAGGTCACATGGCTAGTGAGTGTTGTGTCTGAGGTCAGATTTGAACTCAGGTCCTCCTGACTCCAGGGCTGGTGCTCTATTCACTGCACCACCTAGCTGCCCCTGGGTATAGATATTTTGATAGGATCAAGGTTGGGAAGTAACTGGACAATGGAGAGCTATGCTAGGGTAAAAGTAACAGAGACTTGGGTCTGCTGATAATGAAAGGCTTATGGCCTCAGTCAAATGCCTCATCAAGTGGGAAGATTCTAGGAGAGGTCAAGGGGGTTCCCAGAGTCTGTACCCCATCAGAAGGAAACTCAGAGGTCATCTTGTCTAACCCCCTCATTTTACAAATGAGTAAGCAGTCCTTGGGAAGTTAAGTGACTTGTCTTAGGTGACAGAGAAAGTAAATGCATACCATACTTCACTCTTTACTAGGTCTCTGCTAGGGAAGATTGTCTCACAAGGTTTAGCAATTTAGAAATTTGTGAAAGGGGTCCTTGGCGTGTCTGGGCATTCAACTGTAATATCTGTTCTTATCAAGTTTAAAAGTTGGGTGTGGGAGAGGTGGAGGCTGGAAGAGGCTGACTCACCCCATTCATATTTCTTATTGCTATGTAAAGTGCCATTCCCCTTGACTGCCTAGGTTTTAGCCTGGGTGATAAAACCCTTTGTGTGTGAAGCATTGACAAATCATTCCAGAAATATGGATGTCTATAAAGTGAATGTCAGTTTCAGGCTCCAAGCAAGTTGTGTCCAGCTCCAACTGTCTGTGGGTCTGAAAGCACCCACTCCCCCAACCTTGGCTTCAACCTTCTGCCCTAGATAGCTGGAGGCCAAGGCCCATATTTTATTTTCTCCTCCTTCTGTGTCCAACCCAGCACTGGGTATAATGAGCTCCATAAATGCTTTAGAACAAAAACCAGAGCTAGACCTTAATGTTTGTACAATACTTGAGTCGTTTCCAAAATGCTCTCACATATGTTCTCTGAGGGCCATGAATGAATCCTCTGCATCAGCCCTAGGGGGAGGGGAGGCATGTCTCTGACTAGAACCTTCTACCTTTCTGACATAGCCTAAGCTTGCCTTGCACAGCTTCAAGCTTTGGTGAATGATTGGAGGGGCAGAAAGCATTGTTTTAAAGTCCATTGTTAAAAAACAAAACAAACAAATGAAAAAAAAACCCCTACAACACAATATGAAAAGCAGCTGGCCAGCTGGTCTTAGAGTAAAGACTCTAGACTCCTCCCCTCTGCAAGGGAATCATTGTCAGAGACTCAGTTTCTAAGCCAGAAATCATTGCAGGAGGGGCATTGAGTTTCTAAGGTATTAAAGAGAAATATGCCAGAAAGTGTAAATTCCTAGATGCTCTAAGGAAAGCCAAGCACTAATGGCTTGAATCATAATAACTCCTGGACTGATCTGTGACGCGGTTTTACATTTTCTGACTGATGGTAATTATTTTGGACAAATTATACCATAGAAGCAGGCCTCCAGGCAAAAATTTGAAACCCGAAAGGGAACAGGAACCGGCAGAAGGTCCACTCTTGTCTAGGAGGCTGGTCCATGTGCTCGACAGATGTGGAAAGCTCTTCTAGACCCATGATCTCCATCTAGTGGCTCATGCTGGCTTAAGCCTGGCCTTAGCTGAAAACTGATTGACTTCAGGCTGTTTTACTGCTGTGGCAGCTTTTGTTAGTCCTAAAGAACCGGCTTCGTGTGGCTGGTACTCTCTTCTTTTTATGTCCTTTTAGAAGAAATTCTTTTTTTTTTCCCATTTAAATGTGTCTTTATTTTAAAATCTAGGCCAGAAACACAAAAGTTTATCTTGTTGCTTCATAATTCGATGTTTGGCTTAAATTTACTTTCAAGATGCATTTGCCATGCTTGGTCATTAGATCCCTCAGAACTATAAGGAATTCTGCTAAATACTGCATTTGATGTCACTAATCTTTTTTCTTCTGATGAATACCTGTGGTGGCCTCTGTCCTTAGGGCCCTTAGGGTCCCCTCTTTCTTCATAGCAAGAGAGTAAGGGATGACTCTTAGGAGCCACACAAAGAGTGACCTTTCCTCTCATAAGACCAGAACCTCAAACTCCACAATCTACTTTTAGAGAGACTTTGTTATTTAAATGGGGGCATAAGCCACTCCATAGCTATGTTCCCAAGGGCAGAATTCCTATTAACTTGGGCCATTTAAAAGTCTTCCTCCCCAAACACCAGCCTAACAAGTGCCCTCAGGCCATATGTCTTCTATTTCTTCTGTGTCTCCCACCACAGGGCACAGAAGACATGGGCAATAAATGCTTCTTGTTTGCTTTATTTAATATCTAAATGAAGAGTCAAAGCCTTTCCTGAAAGGAAGTTGAGTACTCTGGCCTAGGTCTAAGAGACTACTTCTTAAAATGTATCCTGTCTTATGAAAAATCCAGGACTTGTTAAAATGAGGTCAGGTACAAAGTCAGCCTGGAGGAACTTTTGGGTTCTTCATGAGAATGACGCCTGCTGGGCCATGGGTGAGAGGTGAAAGATTAGTGTCCTACTCTCCCTTCTTGTTTTAGTAATTATCATGCATTTATGGGGGAAGTTGTGTAGTGCAGTGGATAGAACACGGGATTTGGAGTTAGGAAGACCTGACTTGAAATCTGACCTCAGATACTTATTAGCTGGGCAAGTCACTTAACCTCTGTTTGCTTCAATTGCCTCCTCTGTAATATGAGGCAGCTAGGTGGTACAGTAAATAAAACACCTAGAGTCAGGAATAATCATCGTCCTGAGTTCAAGCCTGGCCTCAGACACTTAGCAGCTATGTGACCCTGGACAAGTAACTCAACTCTGTTTACCTCAGTTTCCTCATCTGTAAAATGACCTGGAGAAGGAAATGGCAAACTAGTCTGGTATCTTTCCCTAGAAAACCCCAAATAGGGCCACAAAGAGCTGGATACAATTGACTACTTAACAACAACAAAAACAACAAAATGGGATAATAATGGCACCTACTTCCCAAGCATATTGGAAGAATACATGTAAAACTCTTGGCATAGTGCCTGGCAAATAGTAGGTACTATATAAATGTTATTTATTATTGTCATTTAAAAATGATTGGGTGACTTCAGCTTGTGCACCTAATTCAGTGTTGATAGAAGTGATCTTTGAGCAATTTCAGAAAGACCATAAAAATCAATGAGGCATTTGTAGGGCCTCATTTGGGAACCAATCCCATGTCTTTGAACCTTCACCACAAGAGCTTTTTCTAGTTGTGATCTGAAGTGCATTAATAGACAGGTGCTCCTTCACTTTCAAGTTCTTTTTCATCACTTCTCTAATTGAGCCAGGACATACTTTCTTGAACAATTGTATTTTGTGGCTTGTGAGAATGATTTTAATTGGTAGATGGTCATTTCCAGTCCCAAGGGTATCATGGTGGTGTCTTTGAATGCCATGGTTCCAGGATGACTTTCTAACTAACATTTCTCAATGAGAGTGAACAAGGTGAGTAAGAAGGGAGAACAGCAGGAAATGATGGCTTCATGAGGCTGCAGAGATGATACCTTGCCCAAAGATCCACCATTGTCTTTTCATAAGTCTGCAGTAAGTTCTTCAAAACATGACCGGGGAAAGCACCCAAAAATCAGCTCCATAAGACAACTTCAATGGTGTGTCTGTGTGTCAGAGACTGACCTTGGGATGCAACAAAATTGCCCAGCCATTGGAGGTGGGAGATAACAATGGGACCAAGCTCTCAAAGGAAAAAAAGGACCTGTGAGACACTTTTAAATTTATTATGTGTTGTTGACATTTTCTCCTTTATTTTTTTGCTTTTTGGAGGGTAATTGGGGGTAAGCAAATTACCTAAGGTCTGTTAAGTGTCTGAGGCCACATTTGAACTCTGGTCCTCCTGACTCCAGGGCCAGTGCTTTATTCATTGCGCCACCTAGCTGCCCCAGCTCCTTCACTTTTTTAAATTTAGAAAATCAACAAGACAATAATAAATCAAGCCCTAATCTGTAGTTTTTGCTGATCACAGGCTGTAAAAACTAACACTGAAAGTTTAATAAACAGCTCTTATAGAGCTAACTCCAGCATGTCCCTGGCCCCTCCTCCAGGTTCTAGGGGAACACCTAACAAGTCCGTATGTCTTTTTCTGATGCTATCAACTCAAGCCCCTATTCCGTTCCTTCCCTCCAGTCATTCACCAGTTATTATTTTTCCCCTTATATCATTGATAACCTCCAGTGATTATCACCCCAGTATCATTTAATCAATTAACATCAAGTAGCTTTTGCAAAAGAATATTTACTGAGAAGCTATAACAAGAAAAAGAGTACAGATATTTCTCCCCAATACACAGGAGGACATTTTCTCTTCCACCACCTCGTTCCTTGGGAAGAGTGGGCTCCTACTTACTGTGGCTGCTGCAAAGCAATTAACCTTGCAAAATTCACTTTTGAATACAATCTGACCAAAGAACAGATTCAATTCCTTGTTTGTAGGATTCAGCATCATTGGCATTGGGGTTTCTCCTCTGCTGGGTTGAGTCCCAGGGCTGTGCTGGCATAGTTGACTTGGTTGTCTGAAAATTCTGGCAGAGGCTCATGTCACTAGATCTCTGGCAGCTTGCTCTTCTGACCTTTTAAAGCTCACAAGGCTGTATCCTGGTCCTTATGTGTCCAACACTCTCTCAACTCTCTCAGCAGGACCACTTGACCCAGGCTTCATTCTGGCTTTAGGCAAGAGAGTGCCAAGAGAGTTCCTCCTCCCTGGATACCAGGAAAAGGAAAGAATTGAGCTGTCCCTGTGGAAGTCTTTTCTATGCGTACCTAGATATGGCTTATCAGCCAAACAGTCTGTTTCTTCACCAGGTAGAGGACTGGAAACAGTTACAGGATAACTGCATACTCTGAAGTGGAGAGGAGGGCCCTTTATTACATGCCATTGTGAATGTCTAGAAGCAGGCTCCCCAAGTCTCCCCAAGTAGTTTGGCAGCAGGCAGAGCATGCTGTTTACATCCTTTTTGGGAAGGGTTCTTATTGCCTAATGACCTGTTAAAATTATATGTACATATACATACATATAGAGACGTATGTATATGATTATGGAACATAATTGGTGAACATTCTAATTGGTGAACATTCACCTTATCTTGCCCAGAGCCAGATCTAGCATGCCACTTTCCAGTTATCTCCATGCCACCCCATGTACATTTTCCCCCCAACTTCCTAACTCTAGCTCTGAAACCAATAATCAAATCACCTCTATAATTTTTGTGAAAAGATATGTCAGTCAATTGTCCTATGATCCCCCAAACACACCTCCTTTCTTCCCTGTACAAAACACTTCTCCCTCGTCACCACTTCCCTTTATGTATTAGTTGTCTTTCTCTATTAGAATATAAACTCTGAGGTCAAGGACTGCCTTGCTTCCTTATATCTGAATACCCAGATATTAGCACAGTGCCTGTCACATGGTAAGCACTTAATAAAGGCTTTTTCATTCCTTCCTTCATTCATTCTTTTATTTATTTATTTTAGACAAACACTAAACCTTAAATACATAATAAGAAAAGAAAAAGAAACACTATAAACTTAAATATAAAAGAAAAAAAAGACATGTCATGTGCACAGCAGAGCATAGGAGAGGATTCAAAATATGTAGCAATAACTTATCATTCCAAGAAAACCTATATATTAAATGCTGTGCATTACATTGAAAGCTGTCCATCTTTTCTTTGCTTCCTTGCAGGTTTTCTTTTGTTCTCTGTACACTTTTTGCTTTGTTCTTTTTTCCCCCTTCCTCCCCCCCTCCCCACCACCCCAAGGCTACAATTGAGCATAGATATATTTATATATAGGTATTGATATATACATACACATATACATCCATACATATATAAACATATCCTTTCCCTAAGATAGTCTGCTGCTAATCTTGCTTTCGTTTGCGCATATCTTTTTTCCTCTCTCTCCAATTCCTCTACTTTATTTCTATCTGCTACCTTGCCCTCCTATTACCCTACATCCCTCCAGCAACCCCTCCCTTATCCTCCCATCCCCCAAAATCTAAACACCTTTTTGTCACCCCTTTGACCTATTCTGTCTCCCTCCCCTCTAAAGCTCCCTCCCTTATCCTCCCATCCCCCAAAATCTAAACACCTTTTTGTCACCCCCTTTTAACCTATTCCCTCACCCTCCCCTCTAAAGATCCCTCCTTTATCCTCTCCCCTGTCCCTATGCCCTTAGAGTTTTATTTCTTTTTTATCTTCAGAAGACTTTTATACTCTCCTAGATGTATGTGTATTTTCCCCTCTTCAACCCATTCCTGATGAAAGTAGGTTTCCACAACTAACATCTAATTCCTCTGTATTGGTTCCTCTTCCCGAACCTCATTTGTGTAAGATAATTACTCTTTTAGCTATTCTTGAACGGTTTTATTTTTTTTAAGTCATATCATACTCAGATCTACCCCAATCTTTCTCATAAGCAACCTAATTACTACTAACAATCTTAGACATAGGTTTTACATTTTCTATACACAAAAGGTAAACATTCTATCCTTATTTAGTCCCCTGTAATTGGTCATTGGTATGTACCTTATATTTCTCTTGGTTCATATATGTTCAAATCTTCTATTGAGTTCAGGGTTTCTTTTAACAGAGTTCTGAAAGTCTGACAATTGATCAAATGTCCAACTCCCTTCACTGTCCTGGGAGTAAAAATTCCTGTGGTAGAGTGAGGCAGCCTCCCAACCCAGCTAAGCCCAAGGCTTGCTACTTGCTGTTTAAGCATCTTGAGGCTTGTTGTTAAAACAGACCCTAGCCTGGAGGTGTTTACTCGTCACAGGGAAGAAATCTAGTCATGAGATTTTTCTTAAAGATTTCACTTGTCCCAAGAGGACCCTTGTTCTGATGCTACTCTTGTTTGTTTTCACCTATGTTCACCCATAGGCATTATTTTATCTTTTTTGTGGAAGAAAATCTTAAGAGCCTGAAATTTTCTGACCTACTCTGCCATCTTCCCAGAATCCTCTCCCTCATGCATTCATTCTTGTATTTATTCATTCATAGAGCAAGCAGAATTAATATGAAGGAAGGAACTAGTCATTAGAAAGAATTTCTAGGAGGTAAGTTTGGGCCTAAAAGCTGAAGAAACATATAGGCATACATTGGTGGACGGGAGTGGGGTGAACATTGGAAACTCAAAAGAATTGTAGGCAGCAAACAGCAGGTTGCACCAGAATGGATTTGGAGTAGAGGGGTCACTTCATATTTGGGAGAAAAGACACTGTGGGAAGACAATTTGTTGGACTTTGAATGCCAGACTGAAGAACTTAGGTTTTAAACAAAAGTCTATATGGAACCACTTTGAGTCTTGACCAGCAGAGGACCATGATGAAAAAGGTACCTGAAAGAGTTGTTTTTGGAAGCTATGGGTAGGATACCCTGGATCACACACTATGGTTCAGCTGCCTGACTTGGTAGCAGCTACAGTAATGAAAGTTTGGGCTAGGGTAGTAAAAGGAGGCACAGAGGGTAAGGACCAATCTGACAAGTGTTTTAAAGCATACACCAGAACAGCTCTGTGACTGACCAGACATTCAGTACAACATACACTGTGCTTGCTGTATGCAAGGCAATGTTCTCTTTTCTGAGTATATAAAGATAGATATGACATGACCTTCCTCTCAAAATGCTTATGATCTAATAACATAAAAATGACATTTACAATCCAATAAAGTATGAGAAGAAATGGAAGTTGAATATAACTCTGAGGTTTGTGAGTTTCAATTGTAAAATTGTCAATCAGTTATAATTAACTGCCTACTATGAGCGATGCAGTGAGGTACTATAATGGATAAGGCTCTGTGCCTGGAGTTAGGAAGACTTATCTTCATGGGTTCAAATCTGGTGTGACCTTGGGCAAGTCCCTTAACCCTGTTTACCTCAGCTTCCTCATTTGTAAAACGAGCTGGAGAAGGAAATGGCAAACCACTCCAGGATCTTTGTCAACAGAACCCCAAATGGGGTCATAAAGAATCAGACATGACTGAAAATGACTGAATAACAACAAATGTGCTGGGCACTGAGACTTTCTCTTTCCACTGAACCTGTACTTTCATTGGTGATGGTAGGGATCTCCCTATTAAGAATTCCTTTACCAATGCAGATCGATACCTTTCCTGTAACTTAAGAGTCTTAGAAAGTTATCTGGGGCCCTAAAAGATTGAGTGACCTGTCCAACTAGGGTCATATAGTCAATATATGTCACAGGTGGGACTTGGAGCCAGGTCTTCCTGACTCTGAAATCAACTCTTTATCCACATTATCACCAGCTACCTCTTCACAAAGACAAAAATGAAACAATCTGTCTCTAAGGAATTGGTAATCTATTGAATCCAACTCATTTGGTTAATGATATTAGGTATCCTCCCTTATCTCTTGGAAGTTTTGTCTCTCTATCACAGAATGAGATTTTTTTTAGTTCCCTTTTTTGGGGGAGAGGCAATGTGGGTTAAGTGACTAGGCCAGAGTCTCATAGCTAATAAGTATCTGAGGCTGCATTTGAACTCAGGTCCTTCCTGATTCTAGGGCTGGTACTCTGTACAATGTGCCACATAGCTGCCCCAAGATTTCCTTAGTTCTAAAGCACTTGGTAATCCTTAAGTAACATGCCCAAGAGCGATACTCCCAAGTGTGACTTGAAACAGATAAAAAATGTCAACGGGAAATGTTTAACAAAATAAAAATGCAACAGAACATAGATAATGTTAAAATGTGATTTTCTAAGTAAGTCTGTGGACCTGCAAGAAACCTTATGTATGATTTAGTGGTCCTGTTTCTGTTTGAGTTTGGCACCACTGCCCTAGAGCACATATTTTCTCCATTATCACAGAAAAAAGGAGAATTCTTCCAATAGCCATACCCAAGGGCACAGGATTCTTGTTCCTGGCATTGTTTTCATTCTTTAACTTGACCCGAAATGTTGTTTCTGGGATGAAATTCCGTGATCCCAGTTCAGCCAAGGAATGCACTTTTTGAAAGGAATTTGAAAAACAAACCATCTTATCATTTGTACATTCTTAGAGAATAGCCCAAAATGGAAGTACATGCTTTATCATGATGGCTGCTGTTTATTTAGTGTGCATATCAGTGCCACTTTTTAATCAATACAGGACAAAGGGAAACATTATAATGCTCGGCTATATTTTTAAATGGAAAAAATGCATTTAAAATTCCCCATTGATTTAGTGTTAAAGTCTCTTGAACATCATATTCTTATTCACTCTTAAATGCACACACATACACACACACACACACAACCCTCCAAAACAGGAAGAATTTTTAGAAGGCAATATTTAAAATGCACACATTACTCTTTTCCCTGTTCTGCAGACAGGGAATTGTAAGTAAAGAACACTACAACAATGTTCATCTTGATTGATGTTTTGATTTGTTTTATGGAACTGTTTTCATATATATATGTACATATATAATAAAGAATATGTGTGCGCATGTGTATGCATCTTATTACATAAGAGATGACTCTCTGGGAGGGGTTGGGGAGAGGAATTGTGTTGGAAAATGAAGATGGTCTCAGAAAAAAAGACAGCAAATAAAAATAAATACATGATAACTTGAAAATAGTCATAAAATAGCAATAGTATGTTTATATAGTACTCTTAAAGAGGTTGGTGAAGCACCTTACATACATAATCTCATTTTATATATAATAAAATGTTGATGTGGTGTGGGTATTTAGATGAAGATATTTCTGCACATGGGGGAAAATTTAGAGAAAAATCCCGTCATTGTGCATTACAGTGAAAAGACCATTGATCTATGTCAGAAGGCCTGAGTCTGGGTTGGGGCTCTGCCAGTTCACTGGCTGTATGATTCCAAGCAAATCACTTAAACTCTCTGGTCCTCAGTTTCTTTATCTGTAATATAGCAATAACCATATCTGTACTGTTTATCTCACAGGACTACTATGAGAAAAGTGCATTGTAAAACCTAAAAGTATTACAAAAATGAGAACTACCATTAGTGTTCTCACCATTGTCATGTTACTGAACATAGAAATATGGTTTAAATGTTGCACCGACTTTAATAATTCCCTTGTTGGTCCCCACTTAGGCCAAACTTTCATTGGCACTTAAAACACCCTGAGGCCCTGGCAGTGGGGGCAAATTATAGCTGCTTGGTGGTAATCTCTAGGAAAGATCAAACAATCAAAAAATGCATTCCAGAAACTTGACCAAGCCAGAAACCTCCAGCCTCCCTGAGACAGCAGACTCCCCAAAGGCTCTGCTTTGATATATTCTGAGCACCCACTAGATAGGAGGCCATTACAGAAGTTAAATAAGGAGGCACATGACCCTGCAGATTTCTCTGTGTCAGCAGTCCCTGTCCTGTTTCCCTCAATCCAGTGTGACTGACCATGAACCCACACAGGTCTGAGATCTTGTAAGGCTCCCTCAGGTGCTTCCTTTTTCTCCGGGTCTAAAGGATGATGCTTTTGCCATGCAAAAGGCAAGCAACCCTCTGTGCTCTTCTAGGTCTGCTGCAAACCATCCTCAGCAGGAGAATAGAGTCTGGCTCTGCTTTGACTGAGAACCCAGTGAAACAAACTGCACAGTCATTTCTGGATCTGATCTTCTAGTTCTACAAGTCTTTCTACCAATAGACATCTGCCCTGACTCTGCAACTTTTCTTCTTAGAGAACCGTCTGGGGTGTGTGGAGGTGAAGTGACCCGTTTGGGATCTGCAGCCATTACATGTCAGGGGCATTACTGAATCCAAGGTCAGTTCTCTGACTTGCAGCCCACTCATGTTGTAAATAAAAGACTATAAATAGTATCCTAGGTTGGTGCATTATGGAAGACCTGCCTAGGAATCTAGTGGAGAGCCAAGACAAACTATGACCTAGGTAGAATATAGAGAAGATGTAGAACTCTCCTCTTTGAGAGGTCATGGCAATTAATCATTATTTTTTTCAAGCATGTGTTAATTTTATTTTATTTAATCATTATTTTAATGCATTCTTGGTAGAGTTGTGAACTGATCTAACCATTCTGGAGAGCAATCTGGAACTATGCCCAAAGGGTTATAAATAATTTCATACCCTTTGACCCAGCAATACCACTTCTAGGATTGTATCCCAAAGAGAACATAGGAGTGGGAGGAAGACCCGTATGTACAAAAATATTTATAGCAACTCTTTTTGTGGCGGCAAAGAATTGGAAGTCAAGGGGATGCCCATCAATTGGGGAATGGCTGAACAAGTTGTGGTATATGTGCTATAAGAAATGAGGAGCAGACGGACTTCATAATAACCTGGAGAGACTTATATAAACTGATGCTAAGTGAGGAGAGCAGAACCAGGAGAAATCTCTATACAATCACAGACACAAGTTATGTGTGACAACTAACTTTGATACACTGGGCTCCTCTCAGCAATGTGACGTTGTAAGACAACTCTAAAAGACTCATGATGGAAAGAAATATCCACATCCAGAGAAAGAGCTGCGGAGTCTGAATGCAGATTGAAGCAAGCTACTTGCTCTGTTTCTTTTTCTTGTTTTGTTTTGTTTTGTTTCTTCTTTCTCATTGTTCACTCCATTGGTTATAATCCTTCTTTACAACCTGACTAATGTCTAATGTGAAGGTATTTGTAGAACCTGTATTTGAGTGCATGCTGCCATGGGGGTGGGGGGGAGGGAGAAGAGAGAGACAGGGGGAGAAAATTTGAAAATCAAGGGATTGTGGAAATGAATCTTGTAAACTAAAAGTAAATAAACAAATTAATTAAAGAAAAAGAAATTGAAACAAAGGACAACTAGATGACACAGTGGGTAGAGCAACTGGCCCTGGAGTTAGGAGGACCTGAGTTCAAATCTGGCCTCAGTTACTTACTAGCTGGTTGTGTGACCCTGGGCAAGTCACTTAACTCCTATTGTATCCAAAAAATCCCAAAGAAATGGAAATAAGGAGAAGACTACTTAATATGAAACTTTTCATAAACTGGGAAATTTGCATGTGGAAATTCTCTTTTGTATAGAATTCTTTTCCTTCTCCTTATATACCCATGAGCATATAAGAGCCTTCGGGCACATGAGTGTGAGCACACACACAAACACACACACACACACACACACACACACACACACACACACACACACACACCCTATGATGTCTGTGCCACTCTCACTATGCTGAGCATTGGCTGATATCTCCAAGGCCTCTGACTGAGGACAATTGAAGTCCTTTTCCTTTAATTTGACCTCTTTTAATGATTAACACCAAATCAGAAATGTACATTTTACTTCACACCACAACAGACAATTTCTGCTTTAACTCACAATCAACCACTATGAAAAATCTGCTGCATAAGGTGAGATCTCATGGAAGTAAGGGGTGGGGGCTGGCTATTCTTCTTTTAAGGAGCCAAGCCCTCTTGTCTATCTACTCTCCAAGGTCACCTAGAGTAGATAGTGCAGGGCCTGGAAAGAAGGCACAGCTTAGAAACCCGAGTTTAGAGCATCACCTGATTACAGATGGAGTGCTGGAACGGACCTCAAAGGTCTAACCCCCTCATTTTGCTGAGTCATTTCAGCTGTGTCTGACTCTCCTTAATCCCATTTGGGGTTTTCTTGGCAGAGATCCTGGAGTGGTTTGTCATTCCCTTCTCCAGCTCATTTGACAGATGAGGAAACTGAGGCAAACAGGGTGAAGTGACCTGCCCGGGGTCACACGTCTAGTAAGCATGTGAGGCTGAATTTGAACTCAGTTATTCCTAATTCCAGCCCAGGCACTCTATTTACTGCTCCACCTAGCTGCCCCCCTCATTTTATGAATGAGGAAATTTGAGGTAACTTACTTGCTCAAGGTATAAATTCATGGAATAAATTTTAAAAATGGGATTTTAATCCAGGTCCTCTTCCTGCAAATCTAGTGCTATTCCCAGGTACTGGCAGGTCCTTTCTCAAAGTGTCTACATGGAATCAGAGGATCTGGATTAGAGTGTGGCTCTAATCCTTACAATTCACATGACCCCTAGACAAGTCTCAACTTTTCCGACCTTCAAGTTCCTTATCTATAAAATAGGAATAATAATACTGTAGCTAATAATAATAATAATAATACCTGTAGGCTATAACTGCTTTGTAAACTTATCAAGTGTTATCTAAGTGAGCAATTATTATCAAAATAACCTGGACTTAATCAGCTTAAGCTCAACTTTGTTTCTTCCCCAGCAGGAAGTAAGAGGTAAGTATGAAAACATAGGAGAGACAGTGGGTTCTAGAACAAGGGAATTCAAAGGCTATCTCATCCCCATACTTGGAGAGGAATCTTCTCTAAAACAATCTCCCAATGTGATCCTTAAACCTCCCTTAGAAGACCTCCTAGGCTGGGAAATTCACTGCTTCCCAAGGCAGGCCATTCAACTTTGGGGAAGTTTGAATTGTTAGGAAGTTTTCCCTTACATGCAACTGAAATCTGCCTTTTTTGCAGCTTCCACCCATTGTTTTAAGTCATGTCTTCTGAGTCTAGTGAGCATGTCTCTTCCTTATATCATATTTTCTAATATTTGAAGATAGATTTCTGTCTTTTCTTTTCCAGACTAAACATTCCTTAATCCTTTAACTAATCCTTGTCTGGTACAATTCCTAATTTCCTCACCACCCTGGTAGCCCTGGCCCAGATATGCTCTGACTCCTTTGGGGTTCCTATAACATGATGGCCAGAATTCATGACGAAATCCCAGATGTAACCTCTTCTGGAAGGAAGACAGCTAGAGCAACATTCTGGACACTGGACTTCTATTAATGTAGTCCTGGGAACCTTGGGAACATTGGAAATGAATTGTAAAACCTGGCCAGAACAACAAGGGACTGGGAGGCTGAGAAGGGATGCTTTGGCTTCCCTTGGTCCTACCAGGGGATTGCTTGAAAAAGCAGAACTGTGAACTTTTGACTTTTGAAGACGGAACTACAAGTGAAACTCGGGAAGAAGTATTCTCTGGCTCCAGGGAACCACTGTATTCTTAACCACAGGGACCTCAGCACTAGGAATGAGGAATCAGATAGTCCTTGGAATTCCCCTTTCTAACTTGAGGAGAAAAAAAAAAAAGACAAAATCCCTTAGGTTGACTCCCCCCAAGGTCTCTAAGCTCCCACCATCCTCCAGGAACAGATGTTTCAAATTTTCACTGGGATCAGTTGTGCAGAGGCCTCTGAGATGGTCACTAGGACCACAGTGACCTTCTCTGAGCCTTTCCTTCAGCCAAATTATGTTTATTTGAGTTGTGCCAAGAGATAGGGGCTCTCAGGCAACATCTGGCTCCCAAAGAGATTTTGATTATTATCTCTCAGCTGAATCATTTCAATCATGTTTTTGAATTACATAATATCCCTTCATACTCTTTACATATATAAAGGTCATTCTATTTTTCAAAACTCTTTCATGTACCTGGATGCATGCTAGCTTTCACACTAATACTATGGAGGGACAGTTTGTAGATCATCACTTTGGAGGACATAGATGCCAAACGACTTTCCTAAAGTCACTGCTAGCCAGAGCTCTAGCTAGGGCAGGGCCACAGGAGTTGGGACCTAAAGCATTAATTAACCTTTTATAGACCAGAAAAATTCAAAATATGTACTTCTTTAGAAGAATAGAAGGAAGTGAGGGGAGTACAAGTGTGAGGTTATGGATATAAGTTTGTGAGGGTTTTTCTTTTAGGAAGGTTCTCTAGCTTTCTTCAGGCATTGGTAGGGAACAGAGAAGAAGAGGGTTCAGGTTCCAGGGTCCTATGGAGACAGTAGAATGCATCACTCCTTTCTCATTCCTCTGTATCCCATAAAGTAATCTCCAAAGTGCCTCAATCCCTTCTCCTCTCCAGAGCTTTCCCTTCCACAGCCTCTCTCCTGCCCTCCTTCCAGTGATACTTCATAGGATCACCAGTTGTCTTGACTTTTGCCTTGCCACTGGACTTCAATGACTCTAGCAGAGAGAGTGAGGCTGATGACTACATAGCTCTGCCTTACTTAAATCCAATTCACTTGCAAGTCAAGAATTTGACTTGATGTCATTGGCCCTCCTTGATGTCATTGGACCTCTTTGAGAATGAAGGATGAATAACAACAACCACAACGTAGGATCATAGTTTTATAACTGGAATTTCAATGGTCATTCAATGTTCTGACTCCAACTTGTCTTTCCAGCCTCATTATCTATTACTCCCTTTTTTCCTCTCTGTGGTCCAGTCAGACTACCCTTTTTACTATTCCTCATACTCAAAACTCTGTCTCACACCTCACATTTCCATGACTTTCTTTGCAATGGCTAGATGCCATTCTTGGAATGTTCTCTGTCCCGATCTCAACCTCTGAGAATCCCTAATTTCCTTCAAAATTTAGCTCTTGCGTCACATTGTTTGTGAAGCCTTTCTTGATCCCCTAACAGCTAGTACTTTCCACCTCAAGATTACTTTGCAATTACTTTGTATAGACCTAAGTAAAATATATGAGAGTCAGCCTGCTATAGAACACAGATGTGTCTGCGTTTCATTCTCTTTATCTCTCTGAAGACAGCTAGCCGTCTTCAAGATTAGAAAGAAAAGGATTTAAGTCCTGCCTCTGAAAGATACAAGTGACAATCTCTTGGTGCTCCAGGCAACTCCCTGACACTAAAATACAAAGAAGGTGCAACTTGCTTTGGTAGATTGATGGCTTGTTCACATATATGAAAACAGAGATCCAGTCTGTAACCATGAAGGAATGGAAACTTCTTGAGGGCAGAAACAGCTTCATTTTTGACTTTGAGTCCCTCAAATAGAAATTCTGAAAATCAAAGGCTATCAAAATTGAAATAAAAGCAAACACAGAATTGATAAATAAAACTTGGAGCTGTGATAAAATAAATAGCCAATCTGATTAAAAGGGAGAGAGGAAAACCAAATTGCTAGTATCAAAAATGAAAAGGAAAAATTCACAATGATTAAAAATGAAATGAGACTATGGGAAATTATTTTTGCTAAATTATATGCCCCAAACTTGATGAAATAGGTGAATATTTTAAAATATATAAAACATTCAGAAAAACAGAAGAAATACAGAATTTAATTAAATCTCAGAAAAATAAATTGAATAAGCCATAAATGAACTCTTTAAAAATAACCCAGGATCAAATGGATTTACAAGTGAATTCTAATATTCAAAGAACAAATAATTCTAATGTTACATGAACTGCTTGCAGAAATAGGAAAAGAAGAGATTATCCTATCAAACATCTTCTATGATACAAACATGGTATTGATACCTAAGTCAGGGAGAGACAAGACCTAGAAAGAAAACTATTGGACAAATGTTGTTATCAACATTTTAAATAAAATAACAATTAAGAGATTATAGCAAAACATCCAAAATTTAGTATACTATGAGTAGCTTAGATTTATACCAGGAATGAAAAGTTGGTTCAATATTAGGAAATATACAAACATAATAGACCATGTTCATAACAAAAGCAACAAAAATAACATAATTTTGTAAATATATTTGAGAAAAATATTTTGATGAAATACAAGAACCATTTTGTTAAAAAAAAACACAATAAAAACATAGAATTAAATGTATCTTTCCTTAATATGGCAAATAGTATCTATCTAAAACCATGAGTCAGAATTACATATGGACATAAACTAGAGGTTTTCCAAAAGATCAGAGGTAATGCAAAGACATTCATTATCTTGTGCCATAAATATTATTTGTCACAATAAGACAAGAAAAAAATTAATTGAGGGAATAACCATAGGAAAAAGGGAAATCAGAGCATTATATTTATAAATAGAAAATCCTCTAGAGTCAACTAAAATTGCATTAAATAATAACCAACAAATTTGAGTTGGAATAAGTAGTTTGTTACCTGTTAGATGACCACTAAGATTTTCATGGGGCATCTAGATGGTGCAGTAAATAGAGTGCTGATCCTAGAGTCAGGAAGATTCATCTTCCTGAGTTCAAATCTGGCCTCAGATATTTCAGATTATATGAGAGTCTCATATAGACATATATACAAGGCTCTCATATATATATATGTATATATATAATATATAAATATATAAAATCTCATATAGATATATAGATAGCTGTATTACCTTGGACAAGTGCCTTAATTCTGTTTGCTTCAGTCTCTTCATCTGTCAAATGAGCTGGAGGAGGAAATGGCAAGATACTCCAGTGTCTTTGCCAAGAAAACACCAAAAGGGGTCAGTCACAAAGAGTTGGATATGAGTGAAAATGACTAAACAAAAAAGATCTTTAGGAGCTCTAAATTTGTGATTTAGATTATAGAGTCCATAGAGTCAAGAATATTCTAAAAGTTAATTTTTTTCTTGAAGTTTCTAGAAGTACCTAAATATAAATTCTTTTAAAAATAGATATTCTTTTAAAGGAAAGGTAAAATGCATGCTTGTCTGAAAAAGCATTTAAGGCATCTAGATGGGTGTAGAGGATTGAATGCTAGATCTGGAATCAGGAAGACCTGATTCTTACACTTACTACCATAAGTCACTTGAGCTCTCTAAGTCTCAGTTTCCTTATCTGTAAAATGGGTATAATCATAGTATCTACCTCCCAGGGAGGAGCAAATGAGATTTGATATTATATCTATCTTTATCTATATGTTTATGTAGATATAATTTTACAAACTTTAAAGTGCTATATAAATGCCAGCTATCATTTTTTGTTTTTCAGTCATGTCTCGCTCTTTGTGACCCCATTTGGGATGTTCTTGGCAAAGATATTGGAGTGGTTTGCCATTTCTTTTTGCAACTTATTTTACAGATGAGAAAACTGATGTAAACAGGGCTAAATGACTTGCACACACAACTATTAATTGTCTAAGACCAGATTTGAACTCAAGAAGATGTCTTCCACTACCTACAGAAACAAAGCCAGAATAAAATAATTAAAGGTTATTAATTATTCATAATTGGGCTATGTAATTATAATAAAAATGATGATAATACCTAAATCAGTTTACTTATTTGATGCCACACTAATCATACTATCAAAGAGTTTAAAAAAATAGTAGCAAAACTCACAAGCAAATTCAAGGCAAATGAAGAAAAAAAGTATGGGAAGGAAGGGGACCTACTAGTATTGTATCTCAAACTATACTACAAAACGATAAATTGTCAAAACCATTTGGTATTTATTAAGGAACGGAGAAGTTGATCAGTGGAATAGATTAGTTATGTAACATATAACTAATATATGTATATATATACACACACATACACACCACACAACAGAATGGTGCTCAATAAACCCAAGATCTCCCAGCAATTGGGATAAGAACTCTGTTCAACGAAGACAGATGGGAAAACTGAAAAGCAATCTGACAGAAATTGGTTTAGATTAACATCTCATACTATAGACTAAGATAAGCTCCAAAGAACCATTTGACAACTTTAAAAGGTCACATCATAGACATATTAGAAGAAAAAGGAAGGAAATATCTTTTGTGACTATGGATAGGGAAAGAATACAGGAACAACAACAACAACAAAAAGAAACAGAGATTATAGACGGTAGTGGGGATGATTTTTAATGATACAAATGTAAAACATTTTGTAAAAACAAATTCAGTGCAGTTAAAATTAGAAGAGAAAAGATTAATTGGGAAAAATCTTTGTAGCAAACCCGCCCCCATCTGATATGCAAGATATTTAAAAAATAGTTTCAAATAAATAATAACAAAGAAATTTCCCCAGTAGATAAATGGTGAAAGAATGTGAACAGAAGTTTCCAAAAGGAAGAAATACACATTATTAACAACCATATAAAAATACTCCTAAATCACAAATAGAGAAATTAAAACAATTGTTGAGGTTCCATTTTATTTCTATGAGATTTTTAGAGATTAAAGGAAAGGAAAGTGACATTTGCTGGAAGGACTGAGGGAAAAGTTGCATACTCCACAGCTCATGGAGTTCAATCATTTTGGAAAGCATTTTGAAATTATGCCTCCAAATTCACTTAACTGTGTATACCCTTTAAACCAGTAATAATGTTACTACTCCTATACCCCAAAAAAGTCAAAGACAGAAGACAGACTCATATGTACAAGAATATTTACAATAATTCTTTTTGTTAAAGCAAAGGACTGGAGACTAAGAGTTGCCCATCAATTTGGATAGCACTGGTGGTGACTGAATAAATTATGAAATGAATGCGGTGAGATTAATGGATATGATAATTGTGTCATAAGAAATAATGAAATGAATGGGTCAAAAAATCTTGAAAGACCTCTGTGAGCTGATATAAAATGAAGTGAATAGAATCATCATAACAATGTATATAATAACATTGCAAATATAAATAACTTTGAAAGACTTAAAGAATTATGTTCAATGCAATGACCAGCCTTGATTCAGCAGAAGACTGATCCTATAGACTCAACATGAAAAATGAAATGTATTTTTAGATATGGATAATGTGGAAATTTGTTTTTCTTGATTTTGTATATCTTTGAGGTTTTTTTCCCCAATTTTGGAGGAGTTGGAGGGAGAAGGGGTGAGTGATAGTAATTGTCCACTCACCAGAAAAAAAAAAGAAACAGAAGAATAAAAAGGGAAAGAAGTTCAATGAAGCACTTTTCCAAAAATGCATAGAACAGAAGGAAGAGCAGAAGAAGACACAGAGAAACATGATAGCTTTGCAAATCACATGTTGAATTTTTATAGATTCAAAAGGAAAACCAAGTTGTACTTAACAGAGATTGGTGGTTTCATATGCACTTCTATTGTTTTTGTTCTGCTTTGTATATGGAAGTGAGTGACTGAATGAATTAAAGCGTACTTATGAAGGACTTAATATAGGCCAAGTACTGTGCTAAGTGTGTTGGGGATACAAATAGAAAAGCAACACAGTTTCTGCTCTCAAAGATCTCACCTTCTATAGTGGGATGACAACACATATACCAGGCTTCAGCTTCAGGTCACGATCCTTAGAATGCATGGGCAAAGTGTATGGGAATAATTCTCTTTTAATGTAATTTGCAGCGTCAAATTATATCCATTTCTGGTTTGTTTTTTTCCGGGGGGGGGGGGAAGGACAATTGGAGTGAAGTGATTTGCCCAAGGTCACACAACTAGTAAGTGTGTCAAGTGTCTGAGGTGGAATTTGAACTCAGGTCCTCCTGACTCCAGGGCCGGAGCTCTATTCACTGTGAAACCTAGCTGCCCCATATACATTTCTGATGTTGAACCATTTGGTAATGCCAAGGACTTGGGGCTAGGGGGAGCTCGGGGTTTTTTCCTTTTCCAGATCTTCAGTAGCTGAAGTTTCTGAAGGGGTGAAGGCTACAACTTCTTAGAAGCAGTTGCCAGGTTGAATCTAGCACAAGGAAGCACTACTTCCCTGCATAACGACTATGGGAGCTGGGCTAGAATCCTGACTAGTAATCTGGGGGACATTGTTATTCCTCAGGCTCTTGGCCTTGCATATGAAATGGCCACTGGTTGGATATTTGTATTGGTGGTGGTGAGGTTGGCAGGCTGGCCCCCCACTAAAGCTACTTCCTTTGATGATGCCTGTTTAGGTAGGGGACAGGCAGAAAGCAGGGCTGGTGGGCTCGGGAGGAGGGGCGCTGCCATTTCTAAGGCTCTTGGATCAGAGGCTGGGGCTGCCCCTGTTGGAGTTTAAGGGGAGACGCGGATACGAGAGGGGTTTGATGACTTGAGCTGCCTGGCTCATCCCTCTTCTTGTCTTTTTCTTTGTATGTCTTAATTGCCTTGTCAATGGCAGTTGGTAGGAATATTTGGCATCTGGTAAAAAAAAAATTTATACACACACACACACACATATTTCTTCAGAATAAAATAAGAATTTTATGACATTTTAAAAGAAAATATTCACCTTTCTCCAGTCGGCGGCCGGCGCTAGAGTGTTCACACTCTGCGCCGTTTCCTCACCCTGAGCTCGGTACCTCCTTCGCCGCCACCGCCCCGCTTCCTCCTCTTCCCGGTCCCTCCCACCATCCCCGTGAGCTTCGGAGATCTCCAGAGACCCACGGGCCCTCAGCACCTCAATGACTTCCTGGCGGACAAGAGCTATATCGAGGGTCTGTGCCATCCCAGGCTGACATTGCAGTCTTTGAAGTCGTCTCCGGCCCACCACCTGCTAACTTGGACCATGCGCTCCATTGGTAAATCCCCAATAAGTTTCATGAGAAGCAAAAGACAAGCTTGCCAGGAATAAAGAAGGCTTTGGGCAAGATTGGGCCTGCTGATGTAGAAGATAGATACCACAGGAAGTGGAGCTATGGGTAGAAAGATGATGGTGACATTGATCTCTTTGGGTCTGATGAGGAGGAGGAAAGTGGAGAAGCTAAGAAGCTAAGAAGAACACCTTGCTCAATATTAATCAAAGAAATAAAAAACAAAAACAAACAAACAAAAACCCAACCCTGCAATTGTTGCCAAGTCTTCCATTTTCCTGGATGTAAAACCTTGGGATGATGAGACAGATACGGCAAAATTGGAGGAATGTGTCAGAAACATTCGGGCAGATGGTTTGGTCTGGGGATCTTCTAAACTCGTTCCAGCGGGAATGCGAATCAAGAAGCTTAGATATAATGTGTGTTTGAAGATGATACAGTTGGCAATGATATGCTAGAGGAACCGATGACTGCCTTTGAAGACTATATGCAATCATGGATGTTGCTGCCTTCAATAAGATCTAAAACCTACCATCCTCAAAAATGACATCTAAATAAAAAATGTTTGCAAGCAAGGAATAAAGAAGAAAAAAGAAAAACATTTACAAAACACTTTGGGTAGTGGAAGCATCATGGCTCCATTTTTCAGTTGAGATAACTCAAGAGAGATTACTTGACTAGCTCAGAGCCACAGTGCTAACTAGGGTCAGAGTCAGGATTCCAGCACAGGCCTTCTGATTCAGCCTAGTCCCTTGATCATTCCACTACCCTCAAGCTGCCTAATATATAAGAATGCTTTTATTTTGGCAGCAAAATGGGGTATTAGGAATAGCCAGCTTGCTGCCATGCAGCCAGAAATTTTGAAGGACCTTCATCCTTGATGTGAGGTTTATTTATAATTGAACTTTTCAAAAACAAAAGCACACAGAGAAAGCAGGGTGTAATGGATGGAAAACAAAACCTAGATTCAGAAAGAACTGTGCTCAAATTATGCCATTGACATTTGCTATCTATGTGGCCATTAGCAAGTCACTTGACTTCTCTGAAACTCAGTTTTCCCATACAGCAGAACCTACACCACTGGTTGTCATTAGGCTCAAATGATATACATAAATTTCTTTGAAAACATTAAAAGCACTATATGAATTCCAGTTTTTAATTTATTCAAATGAAGGCACATAACAGTCTTGAATACTATCTACTGTGCTTCAAATTTTTACTTTTATTTTCTTCAATTTTACAGTCTTCTAAAAGGGCATAGACACTTCTGAGAATTTCCTGATCACCCAACAAAAAAGATGTTTTAAACTAGATCACACAGATTTCTTCACCAAAGAAACCCAGGCATTATAATTCAGGGGGCAAAAAAGATAAAAATGGCTATTTTTTGCACACATTTATTAAAAAAAAAAAAACAATCCAACTGCCAAACAGAGATTATTAAAATCCATTGACTAATCTAGAATTTTTATCCATAGTCCAGAGACCTTAGTCATTTAGTGATCAAGCTTCCCTACCCATTTCCCCATCCCTTTATTTAATTTTTTTTCTATATTGGCTACAACAACAAGATTTTTCTCCCTGAAAAAAGGCACAGGACTTAGGAGTTAGAGGACGTGGGCTTGAGCTCTGTTACTTATTAACTGTGTGATCTTGAGCAAATCACTATACTCTCTGGTTCTCAGTTTTATCATCTGTAAAATGAAGTCATTGAAGGTTTTGAACATGGGAGGCTAGGGGAGTATTGGCATGTAGGCAGAAAAAGGGAAGTTACAAGCATGAGCTGATTTGGGGGGAAGATAATAAACTGAGCTGTAAACAAGTTGAATTTGAGGTGCTAATGGGACATCTCGTTGGAAGTGTCCTGTAAATGGTTGGTTAGTGGCTCTCTAGCTGAGAATACTAGGGTCAGGTAAGGGGCTAGGGCAGCTAGGTAGTACAGAGGATAGAACACTGAGCTGGAAATCAGGAAGACTAAGCTTCCTGAGTTCAAATCCTGCCTCAGACATCTACCAGCTGTGTGACCCTGCGCAAATCACTTAACTCTCTTTGCCTCAGTTTCCTCATCTGTAAAATTACAGAGAGAAGGAAATGGCAAGCCACTCCAGTATTCTTGCAAAGAAAATCCCAAATTGAAAATCCCACAGAGAATCAAACATGACTGAAATGATTCAATAAAAACAAACAAACAAAAAAAGCTTAGTATAGAAGAGAGGGCTAGAGACATGGATTTCACAAGAGGTGGGACAAACTGGGGAGAGATGCCCACCATTGCCAGTGGCCTGAGTCGAAAAAGAGAAGTGAGTCAAGGATTAGAACCTCAGGGAATAACCACTTTAAGAGACTGGGAAGAGTGAGGATCCAATGGAAGAGACAGAGAAGGGCCATTTGAGAGGCAGTAAGAGCAGTAGGAGAGTATGGTTCCTGTGAAGCTTTTTGGTTACATCTACAAATTAACCTCATTTGCTTTCATCCATTGGTCAGTCAGAAGAGTTCTGGATTTGGAGTCAGAGAACCTGGGTTCAAATCCTGCCTCAGTCACCTCTATGGACTTGGGCAAATCATCTCACCTTCTTAGGACTTGATTTTCATATCCACAAAATGAAAAAGTTAGACCAGAAAGGATAAATTCTCTTCCAGTACTAAATCTATGATCTTATAATCTCCTAAATTCCTCAGACATGGAAGCCATCTCTATTGGTAATTCCATTTTTAGTGGAATTATTTTTCTTAGGATATTCATTGATTCAAAGTGTTTATTCTTTAAAAATTTCATGATCAGATTCCTTAATCTTTTAAGTAAGGAAGTCTAGATTTGAGGAAAATTCAGGTATTCCAAGCTGACACAGCAAAAACAATTATAGGATGTTGATAAATATTAAATAATTTAAATGTTTCCTTTTGCTTTCTCACTATTGCTGAGTTTTTTCAAAGAAATAGTGCTATGTGAATTAAGTAGAGATAAATATTTTTTCCACATTTCCATGGAACTGAGATTACACTGATACAGGTACTCCCTCTAGTGGTAGAGATGCCAACTTAGTCACCTCATCCTGTGTCATGTCTGTAATCTCCCACAGATTCTTCATCAAAGATCTAACAAATAGACTAGAGGGTTTTTTCCCTTACATCTTTTTAACATTTTGTGCTTATGATGGGCATAGTTTGCCCATCCCTTATCTCCCATTCTCTTTGCATGACTCCTTTTAAGCTCATACATTTCCTGCTGTCTTTTAATCACTCAGTCAATCTATAAGCATTTATTTAATACCTACTATATACCAAGCACTGTGCTAAGTTCTGGAGATACAACAAGAAGCAAAAATATAAAAAGGGTCCTACCCTCAAGGAGCTCATAATCAAATGGCAGAAACCATAAGCAAGCAAGTATGTACGAACAAGTTATATAGAAGATAAATAATAAATAATTAAAGCACTGGAATTAAGAGGGTCTCCTGTAGAGACAGGACTTTAGTTGAGACAAAGGAAGACAGAGAAGTCAAGAGGAGGAAATGAATGAAAGCATTCTAGACCTAGGGGACAACCAGACAATATGCCCTGGGTGGCTAGGTGGCACAGTGCAGAGAGCACCAGCCCTAGAGTCAGGAGGACCTGAGTTCAAATCCAATATCAGACATTTAACACTTACTAGCCGAGTGCCCTTGGGCAAGTCACATAACCCCAATTGCCCTCCAAAAAGCAAAGCAAAACAAAACAAAACAGAGAATATGCCCTTATGCTCCTTCTTGCAAATGTGTTGCCATTGGAATATGCAATGACTTGCTCACATATGCCATTTCCATCCAAATCTACAGGTATTTACTAATACCTACACTGCCTCCCCCCACACTTTATGTTGGGATATGAAGTGAGCAATGAAACTGTCCTTGCTTTCTGGAAGCCTTGTAGCAGGAAGCACCCCAGCATCCCCAGGGTGGCTGCCAACACAGGTTCTTAGATCTGCTTTTCTAAAGGAAAGCAACTCAAAATGGGTTAACAAGCTTACTTTAATCAATCAAACATATATCATTTACCTAGTTCAAGGGAAAAAGGTCAGCACCCCAAACTTCAGAGTATACAGACAGAAATTACAAAACAGAGAAACAGATCAAGCAGACAGGTTTCCAAACTGTCCAACCATTATATCCAAACCAAATCACAGTTACCAGAGAGAGAAGCATCAACATCTGGGTTTTCAAAGCTGGGGGGATCTCAATGGCTGCCCAGATTATCATTTGGTCAAATCACACAACACTTCTCAAAGTGAGTCCCAAAGCAAAGCCTCACATCAACAATTTATATAGCCTTCTCCTGGCTCAGAGAATGTAACAACCCTCTTGACCCACTGGCCAATCACACAGCATCAAGGTGTGGGCATTCCTGAAAACCAAGCCTCCTGCCACAGGCTCCATGTGATCACATTCAGCCTATTAGGGGGCAGAGTATATTTTCAAATCAAGGAAGGTTCTCAGAATCTCTTAAGCCTATCAAAAGGCCTAGGGGCAGGGAAGATCTTTATTGCATTTCCCTTACAAGCCTAAATTCTGCTGGAGCAAGCCAACATTTGTATAAGTGGAAGTATATTTTTAAATCATGTTTTAAAAATATATCTTAATATTTATGTTTAAAAAGAAAAATCTAAAATATATTTTATATATTTAAAGACATTTAAATATTTTAAAACCAATATATTTATAGATAAGTATATATTTTAAAATAGGAAAATATAAAATTTCATATAAAATATAAATGTATATTTTAACTATACTTTTAAAAATATAAATCTACTTGGGGTTGGGATGGTGAGAGTTATAAACAGCTAGAGATTCAAGGTCTACTGTAGGAGATGGCATGAAGGCATTTCGAAGAAAGCTAAGGATCTAAAAGACAAAAGTGAAGAGGAAAAGCATTTCAAGTGAGCACAGAGTTACAGATATGAGAGAGGGACTGTTATGTACAGGGAATAATCATCAGGTCATTTTTTCTAAAACATAGACTATATGAAGGAGAACGTCCAAAAAGCTTGGACAGGTAGACTGGAGACAGATTGTGAAGTGATTTAAATGTCAGAAAGAACAATTGGTCTTTTTCAATATAGACAGTGCAGAACCAGCCTAGTGGATGGTCAGACCTTGGCTTCAGAAAAGTTCCTTTGGTTGTTCTGTGGAATATAGCTTAGAGGAGATAGAGAATGGAAGCAGTGTACCCATAAGAGTCTCCTGCAATAATCCAGGTGAGAGTTCCTGTAGTAGGGTAGGGACCATGACAGGAGAGAGAGAGGGGAAGGGATGGTATGGAGGTAGAATGGATAGGAGTTAGCAACTAATTGTGGATGGGGGTTGGGCGGTAATGGTAGTTTGAGAATAAAGAGACTAAAGATGACTGTCATGTTTCAATTCTGGAAGGATAAGGCATCCAATAGTATTAGGGAGATACATTTTGTGGGGGAAGCTGCTGAGTTCCTCTTTGGACATGGTGAATTTAAGATGCCTTTAGAGCATCCAGGAAGAATTATCCAACAAGTATTTGGTGATATAGGACTAGAGGTCAGAGAGGAATGAGGACTGTATCTGGAGATATGGTAATTTCCTGCACAGAGGTGAGTGAAGAGAAGAGAACCACAGACAGAGCCCTGGAATACAGTTCAGCAAAGCAGTTTGGGACATGTATTACAAACCAGAAAAGAAGAGTGAGAAGTAGTGATCAAAAAAGAAGAGAGAATCAAGAGAAATCCATGTTATTAAAGTCAAGGGACTCTCCAGGAGGAGAGTGTTGTGTTGCCAACATTGTCAAAGGCTGAAGAGAGGTCAAGAATGCTCAAAACCGAGAAAACAATATCATATTTCAGAGATTATTGATAATGTTGGAGAGAACAGTTTCAGCTGAGTAATATGGTTGGAAGCCAGAGTGGTATGTGAGGAAGTAGAAGTTCTGAGGACCGATGGATTTTTCCAGGACTTTGTCAGTGAATGACTGAATGGAAAAGATTTTTCAAAATAAATTTTATTGATATCTTTTGTTTTGACATAGCCCAAATTTTCTTTTGTATCCCTTCCAGAGATCCATCCCATAGAAAAAAAATTTTTTTGAGGAAAAAGAAGTCATCTAATCAATTAATACAATGGGAATAAAATCTGACAGTATAAGGAAATAATCATTTGTTAAGTGCTTACTATGTACCACACCCTGTGCTGTGTTTAAATATTATTTCATTTGATCCTCACAAAACCCTGGGAAGTAGGTACTTTTATTATCTCCATTTTATTTATGAAGAAACTGAGGCAAACATGAGTTAAATGACTTGCCCAGGGTCACATCCGTAGCATCTGAGGCTGAATTTGAACTCAGTTCTTCCCAACTCCAGGTCTAGTGCTCTCTCCACTGTGCAACCTAGTTGCCCCTATGCTGTATCTATCTACCTATACATACAATACATACATACCATTATACATACACATATACCTTCATATGCGTATACATACACGTATGCTTATGTAGAGTAAATATTCCACACACAGGATCAAAGGAGAAAATAGAATAAGTGAGGGGCGGGATAGGATGGAGGGAAATATAGTTAGTCTTTCACAATATACCTACTATGGAAATGTTTTGCATAACTACACATGTACAACTTATATTGAATTGCTTATCTTCCCAGTGGGGGCAGGTGAGGAGGGAAGAAGGGAAAAAATCTGGATCTCAATGTTTTGAAAACAAACGTGTAAATGTTCCACACTTATGGATTTTCCCTCCCTCCCCAACTCTGCAACAGAGTGGGGAGAGGTAGCATCTCACACTCTTCTTTAGAACCATGTTCTTTGTAATTTTATAACCTTCATTAAAATTTTTTCTCTGGTAGTTTCTTCCATTGTGTATTTTATGTTCCTGACTCTGCCTCTTTTACTTTGCATTAGTTCACATAAGTCTTTCCATTCTTCTTCACATCCATCCTGGTTTGCAATTTCTTATAGCATAGTAATATTCCATTACATTCAAGTAACACAATCTATTTAGCCATTCTCCAGTTGATGGACTTTATTTCCAGTTCTTTGCTACCACAAAAGTACCATTACAAATATTTGTTGTATATGGGGCTTTCTTTTTTTCAATGACCTTCTTGGGGTCAATAGTAGAATCTCTGGGTCAAAGGGTATGGATATTTTAGACACTTCCTCTGCCTAATTCCAAATTATTTTCCCAAATGATCGTGCTAATTCAAAGTTCCACCAAAAATGCATCAGTGTGTCTATCTTTTCACAACTCTTCCAACATTGACTATCCTGCATTTCTTCATCTTTGCCAATTTTCTGGGTGTAAGGTGAGATTTCAAGCTTATTTTGCTGTGTATTTTTTATTATTAGTGGTTTGGAGCATTCTTTCGTATGGTAGTTAATCTGCAGTTTTTTTTTTTTGGAGAGGTAGTTATTCACATCCTTTGAATATTTATCTATTGGAAAATGTCCATTGGTCTTAAATTTTTCTGTTAGTCATCTATGTATCTTGTATGCAAAATTTTTTCAGGGAAATTTAATACAAAAAGAAAACCATTTATTTACAATTATTATGTGTGAAACACTGGGGATAGAAACACAAACCAGAGATTGTCCTTCTTCCAGAAGCTTACATTTTAATAGGAGAAAACAACACATTTGAGGGAGTAGAGGCCAGGGAAGGGAGTTTTGGCATAGGATGTCACAAGGAAGATGAGTGGAACAAAAGGAAAGTAGATTGACATACCCCTTCTAGTAACAATGGCTGTATTGATTTGTAAAGAAATGGGAGGTCTAGGATGGTGGGATATGGGTTTTTTTCAATAAAGTTTAAAAAAATGTAATAAAAATAAAATATAACATAATAAAGTGAAAGAGTTGGACAAGATGATCCCTTCCAACCCTGCTGCCATTCTCTTTTGACTTCTCTCTAACTTAAAAATCTTTGGAGCCTTGAATTCTCAGATCCCTGGTCTTAGGATGGCTTAATAACTTGAAGGAAAGTTACCTCCAGGCTGAGAAGAGTAATATACACACTACCCTTCCATGCAACAATGCTTGGCTCTGAAGTTTGACTGGAAGCTTTGCTTGTGAAATCCTTCCACATACACCACCACCCTTTGAAAGCTGAGCTCTGCTCCCCATGGGGTGCCTGGCCAGCAGCTAAATTAGATTGCTAAGGGCTGTTCTGATCTTCTCTGAACTGTCTGTTCCAAATACATTTTATCTCAGACAACCACAAATGAAAGTGGCATCAGAGGCCAGCTGCATCACATGCCTATGTCTTCATAGGCAAAGAGAGTCTTTAAATCATCTGAAAAATGCTGCTGAACAGCACCACTGATACCCCAACCAGGTGACTGATGGTTCTATTGATCTTTAGCCAGTTTTGCCTTTCCCCAGAGAATGGTCTAGTGAAATCATGCTCCTTCCCTCTGGCTGCTTTCCAGTCAGATCACCTCTGCTGCTACCCCAGAAATATCTATGGGAGTCCTTGAGCTTTCTTGTGCATTAGGAGTCAGGGGCAGGCAAGTACAAGTTAAGAACTAGTTCCTAGAACTTCTGGAGATGATTCTTTCTTTCTTGCCAGCCCTCTCTGTCCTACTGCCACACTTAGTGTACTGACTAAGTACTTCCCTTACCTGCCCCAACTTAGACTGAAAATTTTTTTTATGTTTCAGAATCACATGGTGGTTTACCAAATCCTCAGCTATTTCCTGGATAGGAAATGGCCTGTGAATCCAGACGGAAGTAGCTCAGTGGAAACTCTTCCTCCTGAAACCATCTTCAGACTTCCCTGTTTCTGTTAATGGTCATGTCAGCTGAGGCTAAACTTACCAGCTAAACTGGCCTTTTCTCTCTGCCTCACCCCTAGGACTCCATCTCTCACCTTGTGCCATGGGACTTTCCATCTCCCATACCTAGAATGCACTTTCTCCTCATAGACCTTCAGTAAATTTAGTAAATTAAGTACTTTTCTCCTCTTTACCCCACCTCCTTACTTCCTTCCAGCTCAAGCACCACTTCCTATACAATGACAATTTTGATCTCTTTACTACTGTACTGTTATGAAGGTGTAGTCTGAATCTAGGTCTGTTTTAGACACTGGCTTTGGGGATCTCATTATGGATAGAGGATCTATGCTAATTGGCTCTACCAAAGAAAGAGTACTTCTAGATGACCATTTGATCATACACACACACATATACATATACACACATTTGATTAAAAACCCACACTAACATAACCTGTGGCTCAAAGATCATTTGCATCAAACTGCCCCCATTGGTATAGATTGTTTACTCAATGCTCCACATGGGGAAAGGGGTAGAGCTGGTGAGTGCTAGGGAGAATAGAAAGCCTGGTCTTCTGGCTTCCAGCTTCTAGAGAAGACATGAGGTTTCAGAGACTCTGGCAAGGAGTCAATGTGTAGAGGAACTGGAACCTTCTCTGATTTCTGTTTTGTTGTTGATTTGAATAAATGGGTTTATTCACAATTTACTATGTGTGTTCATTGTGGAAATGGCATTTGGGATGAAGGGAGTCAAACCTTGGAGCTCTCCTTGCCTGTTAAAGGATAGTTGTCAGTAGAACAGCTAGAACCTAAAAATTATTTCCCCTAGACTAACAATATTTAAAGGAGTAGATACATATAATACTACCCTGGTAACTCCTCTCCCTGAGGAGAACAGAGTAGTCAGCCTCTGGCCATGTAATGCGAATGTAAATTTTAAAGATCTTCCCTGCCCCTAGGCTAAAGTGCACCAGAAGCCTGGGGAGGGAGGCTTGTTTTTCAGTAGATACTTTTTGATTGGCCAGTGGGTCAATAAGGTTGTTACATTCTCTGAGCCAGGAGAAGGCTATATAAGCCCTGATGTGTAGCTTTGTTTTGGGACTCACTTTGAGAAATGTTCTGTGATTTGATCTGAATTCTGGGAAGCCGTTGTTGAGAGTCCCCCGGCTTTGAAAAACCCAGAATGTGGAAACCCAGATGTTGACTGGGTATGGATGTAATGGTTGGACAGTTTGGAAATCTGTCTACTTGATGTTTCTGTCTTGATAATTATGCCTGTATATTTTGAGGTTCAGGGTGCTGACCTTTTCTCCTGAACAAGGTAAATGATATATGTCTGACTGATTAAAGTAAGCTTGTTAACCCATTTTGAGT
>NW_027185903.1:3778706-3840001 GCF_028583685.1 Petaurus breviceps papuanus | reverse complement strand
GAACCTGTGGTAGCTGCAAACCCTGAGGACGCGCTTGGGGTGCTTGCTGCTACAGGCCACAATCTTCTACTTCCCCTTTTTGCAGAAATCACAATCTCCCTTGGAAAAGCATGGAGGAGGAGGCTTTATAGATATCTACTCATGCCTCCCTATAAGCCACATATAGGCAGTTCCATGTAGACACACATAACCTACCTGGGCAAGATCATAGCAAACAGACCCCTTTACACCAGCAAGACATCTTGATCCTGAGCTAGTAACCACAGTTTCTGATTTTGTGCAAAGTGAACACAACACTCATGAAATAAGGAAAAGGGCACAATTTCAAGTAATGGGATAGACTGGTCCAAACATCTTGCTACTACAGAGTTTTCTTGAAGCAATTAAGGCTCAATGTTCCCACAATTAAGGAATATGGCAAAATAGGCAGACACAAAAACCAGGATAGGGCTGGACCACCCAGCTGGCTCTTATGATACCTTCCAAAGTACAGATGAATAGATGCCATCTCTGTTCCTATCAAAAGGCAGATTAGCTTTGCCAATGGGTATATACCTCTATAAGTGCAGATGTGGCATGGCACCAACACCTGCTGTTGGGGAGGTATGCCTCTCCAGGTGGTGAAAAGCACCTGCCAACTTGAGGATAAATCAGTGTTAATAGAGTCAAGGCAGCATCTAAGGTAGTACTGGCATCACCGTTCTTCCAGTGACTCACACTTGAACCCTTGAAGTAATCTTTGACTTCTTCCTCTCTTTTACAAGTCCTGGCAATTCTTCTACCTCTTTAAATTGGATCTTCTTTTTCTTTCTATTCACACTGCTACTTCCCTAGTCTAGGATAACAACCCTTAGCAAGTTTTCCTGCCTCCAATCTGGCCTACTTCTTTCTAGATATAACTTTTAAACCTTCATTCCCTATTGCTGCCAAGTGAATCTTCATAAAAGACACATTTTGTAATATCAATTCTCTGCTCATCGGCTTGTCCTTCATTCTCAGAAAGGACCATGATATCAGCAAGGTGATGTCATGACTTGCAAGTGAATTGGATTTAAGTAAGATAGGACTGTGCAAAGTCACCAACCTCACTCTCTCCTCTGGAACCATCTGGGTCCAGTGGCAAGATATAGATCAGGATGACTGGAGATGGGCCTGGATACAGTAGGAGACCGTGGCCTTTTTAAGCTAAGGTCTTTCCCATTCAGTGATTAAGACTAGGTAAGAAATGAGGCAAAAAAATAATAATAATAAATCTGGGAGGGGAAGACCCTTAGGGTTTCTGACCAAAAAATAAACAATTGCTGTTTACACTTACTTTGAGCCATCAAAACCCAAACAATGATCATAGACCTTTGATGACTCTACCTTATTTACTAAGTGAAGTCAAAACTTGTCTGCCTGAATTCATGGATTTATAGAATGACAGCACCTCATAGGTAAAATGAACTTAGAGGTCATTTAACGCAAACCATACATAATCAAGAACCCTCTCTATAATATTCCCCAAATAGCCATCCAGTCATCACATGAAGACCTCGAGGAAGGAGGAACACACAATATTCAAAAAAAGGTCATTTCAATTTTGATCAGCTCTAATTGTTAGGCAGTTTTTCCTTCTGTAATGAGATCATGCTTTGGAACATGTGCAAAGATGTCCTTTTGCTTCTGGCCATGTGTGACTCAGTACTTGGGAGCACTAGGAATGAGCCCCTAACTAATTTTCACCATGTGTGAAAGTCCTATTTTAATTTTTTTGAGAAGGAGCTTAACTCCTCCATTTAGAGGCTGGCTCCCCCAGGCCTGAACCTGGTCCAAACTTGTGTGAATCCAGAACTGAGAAGTGCCCATTAGTAAGAGGAGAGGGTGAGTGGCTTAGTACCTTTGGTCCCAGTGGTGATTATATTGCTACAGATGTATCTGCTCTTTAGAACTGAGAGAAATATATTCTAATTTCTTCCATATTTCTTATATGTAATGGCCTCATGTATCTAGCCCTGTATCTAACCATCTCAATTCTCTTGTATCCCAGGACTTTTCCAGTCTTCTTTCCCCAGGGCCTGGTGTCCATCATTTGAAGTTCTTTATCAGAAATTTTACTTTACACAATTGGTTGTCTCTCCAGTGGTTCCTCCTCTGTCTCGTGTCAGGGTTGGTTTTTTTTTTCCAAATGCTTTATTAACTTCTGATTTACATCATTCATTTCTGCCAGATTTTGAATTACAAATTTTCCCCCCATTTTTCCCCTATCCACTGCCCCAAAATAGCAGTCCCACAGGATATCCCCTCCTCCAATCTGCTCTCTCCCATATTTTCTCCCATACCCCTTTCGACTTTTCCTATTAAACACCAACTGTGTACAAGATACTTTGAACTACAAACTTCAATGGATGAGTATTTCCCATTTTTTAGTGCTGGTTGTCTCTCAAGAGAAACAGTCATTTGTTCAAGGAGCTGTTCAGGTATGTCTCAGCATTTTCCCTCTCCTCTCCTCTCCTCTCCTCTCCTCTCCTCTCCTTTCCTCCCCTCTCCTGTCCTCTCCTCTGAATTTAAAAAATAAAACCATTTCCACAGCACAGGAGGAGAGAAAAAAATAGATAATTGAACATGAAATTGCAAATACCCTATATACAACTTGCTATTCCTTTCAAATTTACTCCTGATTGATCTTGGTATCATGAAGTAGAAAGAATGCTAGATTGGGAGTCAGAGGACCTAAGTTTGAATCCTGGCTTTTCTTCTTTCTGCCCATTTGACCTCTCTAGCCTTCTTGTATAAACTAAGGAATTTTAACTAGGTGGCATCTAAATTCTCTTTCTGTTCTAAATTTATGATTCTCAGGTCTCTGGCTAAGGACATGCTATATCCAGAAACCATCCTAATGCCTTTTGCAGCCTTATTCCCAACCTTCCTATATGTCCAGGCTTCCTGGGAGACCCTCATCCCTACCTAGACTGTAGCAGGTGGTAGGTGAGGTGGAAGGAATAGTACAAGAGTCAAAGCTGTTCAATACAATGGCTCCTTTGGAGGTGGTGCAGTGAATAGAGCACTGGCCCTAGAGTCAGGGGGACCTGAATTCAACTCCATCCTCAGAAACTTAACACTTACTAGCTGTGTGACCTTGGGCAAGTCACTTAACCCCAATTGCCCTGGCCTTCCCCCTCCAAAAAAAGCAAAAAAAAATACAAATGGCTACTTTGAAGGTTAGGTGGAAGAGATAAATCATCATCTTCAACACGATAATGACAGTTATATAGCAGTTAAAATTTGCAAAGTTCTTTAAATATGTTAACTCACATGATCCTCATAACAACCCTGTGATGTAGGTACTGTTATTATCCCCAATTGACAGATAAGGAAACTGAGGCTGAGAGGGAAAATAACTTGTCCAGGGTTACACAACTAAGTTTCAAATCCTGTCTGAGGTTGGATGCAAATTAAAATTTTCCTGTCTTCAGGTCCTGCACTCATATCTGCTGTACCACCTAGCTGCAGGCATGTCCTATATGAAATTGTCACTAACAAAGACACTTTCCAATAAAGTTCTTGACAGAATTCTACCTATAATGTCCATTAGACTGATTTTAAATCCTCTTATTAGTAGAAAATTGTAAATGGACAATTGAAAAATGGTGGAATGTATGAAAAAGCATTTATTAAGCATTTCCTAAGGTCCAAGCACTGTACTAAGTTCTGGTGACATAAATATGAAAAAAGAGATGGTCCTTGCTCTTAAGGAGTTCTCATTTTAATTGGAAGAGACAACACAACTTCAGGGTAGATGGAAAGGCCAAGTCCTAAAGGGTGGAATGGCAGGTGGATGGCAAGGTCAGGTGATCTGTAAGATGCATAAACAGGTCAGATAAAAGTGCTCATATTCTGGAAGGCATATGATAAGATTTTAGCACAGAGAGGCATTGCAGACTGTAAGACCTGGTAGTCTTTTGTCTTACCATAAGTATTGTCATTTGTGAAGCTAAGTTCCTCTAGGTGGTAGGAAGAGCCAAGTTGATTTTAATAGGATTTTGGGCATCAGGGGAGGATCAAAAAGAAGGTAAAGGAGAAGAGCATCTCCCCTTCCTGCCTGCCTTCCCCAATAATTATTATAAAGGCAAAGGCTGGAAAGGCTTATCCTGTAATTGGTGAAGAGCAGCAAATCTATCTCATCACAAAATGGTTGTTGGACAATCCTAGATTCTTTTTGTACTCTTGGGCTTCAATGAGGAGAGAGCCCAGGGAATACATGTGTATGACTGAAATGAGGGGAATGGGAGGGGCTCAGGAGAAGGCAGTGTATCACAGGGGAAAGATTCTTGGATTTAAGTCAGAGAATCTGGGTCCAAATCCTACCACTGACACAATGCTTTTGTGATCCCAGGCAACTTACATAGTTAATCTCTCTTGGCCTCAATTTCCTCATCTTTAAAATGATAAGAGTTGGATTAGATGGACCCTAAAGTTCCTTCTATCTCTTATTCTATCATACTAAGGTGGTTATGAGACTTCAGGACCAGGAACAGCTCCTACTGACATTCTAACCCTGGGATTTAAAGGTGATATATGGGAATGACTTTCCTTTGCCACCTTTTATGCCAAATTTCTACAAGTGGAAAAAGGGAAAGATCTTGGGAAGAAATTTGATGGGAGTTAGAAATCAGTACTGCAATTAGGATGTATAACAAAGGTTTGGATCTTGACCACATAATTAAGAGAAATTATTATTAATAACCAATATCTTGGGAATATTCAGAGACTACCTCCCCTTAATGTCTCTTGAAGGGCATTACTGGTAATGAATTACATTAACTCTCTTGATCTTGGTCAGACCCAATAAACCTTACAAGGAATTTAATCTAAAGTGAGGGAGTCCATTGTGTTCTACTTAAGCTTGGGTAGAGACAGATACTTTTGTCTAGATAGTCCAAGACCTCCACGTGAACTGAGTAGAGGTAATTTCTCTATCCAAGGATGACATGATATCACCAGCAGCCCCTCACTGTTTTGAAGGGTATATAAACTATGAACCCACAGCCATGATTGTCTTTGGTCAAAGAGAGAGAGCCAAATGACAATTTTTTATTAGTGTAACCTGCTGGCCTTATTAATAACAAGATTAAATTACGCAGAAGCTATATCCCTCGAACCTTTTTAATCATCACATTAGTAACATCTCCTTCACTTATATCGTGGTTTCTAAAGGAAATATTGCTGCCCCCTCTCCTCTAACTTCTATGCACAACAGTGCTTAGAATTCAAGTATGTCAAAGAACTCCTGAGAAATTCACATTTTCATCTATACTTAGACATTGTAGAGCATACTGAATAAACTGGGTATATTTCCCTGTAACTCAGCAGACACAATGAGAACATCAAAGATCTTTTATATAAAGTTTCCTCTTGGCTAGATCTCTGAAAAGCATACATTGCATCTCTTTTACTTAGACTTATTTTCGTTTCAATTGAGTATTAGGCTTTCTGCCTTTGAAGCCAATGGGAGCAGAAGAAAATGCACTTTGGTCAAGGAGTAAAACAAATGGTCAGAACTCTACTAAGAAATGGGGAGAACTGAAGGAACTCCATGCACAACAGTGCTTAGACTTCAAGTACTTCAAAGAACTGAGAAATGCACGTTTTCATCTTTACTTAGATAGACATAGTAGAGCAGATTGAGTATACTGGGTATATTACCCTGTAACTTAGCAGAAACAATGAGCACATTGAAGGTCTTTTATATATAGTTTTCTCATGGGTAGATCTCTGAAACGCATACATTACATCTTTTTTACTTTGGCTTATTTTCGTTTCAATTGCATATTTAGTTTTTCTGCCATTGAAGACAATGGGAGCAGATGAAAACTCACTTTTTCAAAAGAGTAAAAGCAAATGGTCAGGACTCTATTAAGAAACATGGAGGGCTGAAGGAACTCTAAGGACATCAGTGCTTAGAATTCAAGTACTTCAAAGAACTGAGAAATTCACGTCTTCATCTTTACTTAGACATTGTAGAGCATACTGAGTATACTGGGTATATTTCCTCATAACTCAGCAGAAACAATGAGAACATCAAAGATCTTTTCTTTACAGTTTTCTCTTGGCTAGATCTCTGAAATGCATACATTACATCTCATTTATGTTGGCTTATTTACGTTTAAATCTAATATTTATGTTTTCTGCCATTGAAGCCAATGGCAACAGATGAAAATGCACTTTGTTCAAGGAGTCAAAGCAAATGGTCAGGACTCTAGTGAGAAATGTGGAGGGCTGAAGGAACTCTATACACAACAGTGCTTAGACTTCAAGTACTTGAAGGAACTCCTGAGAAATTTGCGTTTTCATCTTTACTTAGATAAACAGAATAGAGCATATTGAGTATACTGGGTATATTTCCTTGTAACTCAGCAGAAACAATGAGCACATTGAAGATCTATTATATATAGTTTTCTCTTGGATAGATCTCTGAAACAAATATATTACATCTCTTTTATTTTGCCTTATTTTAGTTTAAATTGATTGTTTAAATTTTCTGCAATTACAGTCAAAGGTTGTAGATGAAAATGCACTTTGTACAAGGAGTAAAAGCAAATGGTCAGGACTCTACTGAGAAATGTGGAAGGCTGAAGGAACTCTATGCACAACAGGTCTTAGTCTTCAAGTACTTCAAAGAACTCCTCAGAAATTCATGTTTTCATCTTTATTTCGAAAGACATTGTAGAGAATACTGAGTATACCGGGTATATTATCCTGTAACTCAGCAGAAACAATGAGCACCTTGAAGACCTTTTATACACAGTTTTCCTTTTGCTAGATCTCTGAAACATGTATATTATGCGTATGAAAGGCATACATTACATGGCTTATTGATTTTTAATTAAGTACTCATGTTTTCTGCCATTGAAGCCAATGGGACCTGTTGAAACAGCACTTAGTCAAAGGAATAAAAGGAAATGGTCAGGACTCTACTGAGTAATGGGGAGGGCTGAAGTAACTCCATGCACAACAGTGTTGAGAATTCAAGTACTTCAAAGAACTCCAGAGAAATTCGTGTTTTCATCTTTATTTTGAAAGACATTGTAGAGCATGCTGAGTATACTTGGTATATTACTCTGTAAATCAGCAGAAACAATGAGCACATCAAATATCTTTCATATACAGTTATCTCTTGGCTAGATCTCCGAAACGCATATATTACATCTCTTTTACTTTGGCTTATTTTCGTTTAAATTGAGTAATTATGTTTTCTGCCATTGTAGCAAATGGGAGCAAATGAAAATGCATGTTGTCAAAGGAGTAAAAGCAAATGGTCAGGACTCTACTTAGAAATGTGGAGGGCTGAAGGAATTCTAAATACAACAGACCTTAGACTTCAAGTACTTCAAAGAACTCCTGAGGAAAAAAAAAACAGCAGCTCTCATGAGAACTGCTGCTGTGAATAACTTTAATGATCTAATCACATAGTATAGTGAACTCTATTTATTCAGCAAGAAACTAAAGCATAACATTCAAGAAATTAAAGCACAACATTCACAACAATATAACATAACTTATTACTAAGGTGGCCCCATAGTCTTAAACATCCACCCCTAGGTCACAGTAAGTCACAATTTCCTCAGTCAAGATAGAGTGTCCAAGTAAAGTCTTCTTTTATCTTGACTTGAGTCTGGCTTCCAATCATCCTTAAGGGGTAGCAGAAAGTACAAACACCACCCTTAAGTCACAGTAAATCAATCTCATTAGTCAATACAGAGCATGCAAATAAAGTCCTCTTTCATTTTAACTCTAGGCTGACTTTCAAACACCTCAGCTCTTCTTCCACAAGCTGACCAATCCCAGCTCTTGCCTGGATTCGCATGCAGGCAGCTCTCTGTTCCTGTTCTGCATCTCAGCTTACAGGGATTGCTCTACCCCACTCCCTTTGCAGTTTCTGTTTCTAGGAAGACAATGCTTAACAGAGCTACAACAATATTTACACACATTACTGGCAGTATTATCTCAATTCACTTTCTGTCTGACAAAGTAAAACAAATCAACAGACAAGGATTCTATCTGAGAAATCAAACACAAATCAACAGTAAAGTCCTCTTTTAGGACTTCTGTAACAACAGTAAAGTCCTCTTTCAGGGCTTCTGTCTAAGGACAACAGATAGGGTATTTCTGTCTGACAGAACAACAGAGTGCTACAGAGTGCTGACATCACAAACATCCTTTGTCTCACAAAGTAACACAGATCAACAGCGCACCAAAATCACAAGCACTCTCTCTTAGTTCTGCCTGCTCCTCACTCTGCGCAAGTTTTTCTCTGCTCTGTTCCTTCCTGTTCCATCCTTCTTGTTCTGCTCTCTTGGCAAGCTCCTCCACTGTGGGCTCCATGTGATTATATTAGGCCTACTAAGAGCTGGGAAGGTTTTCAAATTACTTTAGGCCTATTAAGGGCAACACAATGTATACTGTTTCCCACAAGGATTCTTGATACTATCAAAGACGAGACTCAAAGGCACTTGAATAGCTAAAACAAGCAAAGTACTACTTTGCTTGTCATTATCCTTTCCTTATGGGTTTTGTTGGTAATATATAGAAATGGTGATGATACGGGTTTATTTTAAATCCTACAATGGTTACTAGAGCTGTTAATTGTTTCAAAAGGTTTTTTAGTTTTTTCTCTAGGATCCAAGTAGAACATTATATCATCAACAATCAAGATTGGTTGTTTTGTTTCCTCATTGCCTATTTTTATTCTTCCAATTTATTTTTCTTCTTTTGTTGCTATAGTTAGCATTTCTAATAAAATATTGAATAATGGTGATACTGAAAGCCTTTGTTTCACCTCTGATCTTATTATCTAGCATACTTTTGCAATCTATTTCCTCTTAAAATTCATTTAACTTTTCCTTTTAAGAATTTTAATGCTATGCCATATGGCACATATAAATTTAGTACTGTAATTACCTAATTGTCTATGGTCCCTTCTAACAATATGTAGTTTCCCAACTTATCTCTTTTAATTAGGTATATTTTTACTTCTGCTTTGGCTAAGATCATGATTGTTATCCCTACTTTTTTAATATCAGTTGAAGCATAAGAGATTATGTTCCAGTCCCTTATTTTAATTCTTGATTCTTTAATTCTCTGTTTCAGGTGTGTTCCTTGTAAACAACAAAAAGTCAGATTTTGTATTCAGCTCTGGTCTTTTCATCAGGAATGCTTGAAAGGTCCTTTATTTTATTAAATATCCAATTTTTCCCCTGATAGGATTATATTCAGGGATAGTGGGTAGTGAGTAGGTCATTCTTTATTGTAATCCTAGCCCCTTTGCCCTCTGGACTATCATATTCCAAGCCTTCTGATCCTTTATTATAGAAGTTGCTAAATCTTGTGGATCCTGACTGTGGTTCCTCAGCATTCGAATTATTTTCATTTTGGGATCTCTTTCAAGAGGTGATTGATTGGATTTTTTCAATTTCTATTTTTCTCTCTGGTTCTAGAATATAAGGGTACTTTGATAATTTCTTCAAATATAATGTCTAGGGGTAGCTAGGTGGCACAGTGAATAGAATACCTGCCCTAGAATCAGGAGGACCTGAGTTCAAATCTGGTCTCAGACACTTAACACAAAACTAGCCATGTGACCTTGGGCAAATAAATCCCTTAACCCCAATTGCCCTGCCTTCCCCCCTCCAAAAAGAAAAAAGAAAAAAATATGATGTCTAGGTTCTTTCTTTGATTGTGGTTCTCAAGTAATTTCTGATAATTCTTTGATCTTCCAGTTTAGTTGTTTTCCAATTAGATATTTCACATTTTCTTCTATTTTTTTCCATTCTTTTGATTTTACTTTATTGTTTCTTGATGTCTCATAGAGTCATTAGGTTACATTTGCCTGTTTCTAATTTTTAAGCAATTGTTTTTTCAGTGAGCTTTTGTATCTCTCTTTCCATTTGACCAATTATGTTTTTTCAACAAAGAAGTTTTGTATGATTTTTATTTTCCATTTGATCAATTCTATTTTTAAGGTGTTTTTTTTTTTCAATATGTTTATGCCTCTTTTACCAAGAACTGGTACTTTTTTTTTTACCAAGAAGTGTGTCTTTCCACTCCCCTTCCTTATTTTTTAAAATAATATTTTATTTTTCTGCATTTACATGTAAAGACATGTTAATTGTCTTTTTTAATAATTTTCTTCCTTTGCTCTCATTTCTTTTCCCAATTTTTCCTCTGCCACTCTTAATTTGATTTTGAAAATCATTTTCTTATTTTAGCTCTTACATAAATTTTTGTTGGGCTTGTAGAAAATTATTTTTTTCCCCTTAAGACTTTGCTTGTAGCTATTTTGACTTTATTGTCTTCTTCTGCGTTTGTGTCTTGATCTTACCTGTCACCATAGTGGATTTTTATGGTCAGGTTTTTTTTGTTGTTATTTGTTCATTTTTCCAGCCTATTTCTTTACTTTAAATTTATGTTAAAGCTGGACTCTGTTCCTGGCATTGGGATGGGGATAGGGCACTGTCCCAAACCTCAAGGTTTTCTGAACTGATCTTTTCAGAGCTAATTCTGTGAGTTTGGAACTTTTTGGTGCTTCCAAGTTGGCATGATGTGGGGAGAAGTGTGGTCATTACTCTCCTGGTCTGTGCACTGGTCCTTACCCAGGAAGGGTTCCTGATATTTTGGGACTGTAATCTGTATATTATATATAATATACTGTAATCCTCACAGTTCTGGATTCCTTGGGACCAGAAGTAATACTGCTCCTCAAGGACCCTGTTCCTTTGGGGCTGGAAGCAATACTATGCCTCAGGTCCCTGATCCCTTGTAATTGAAAGTGCTCTTTTTTACCCTTGAACTATGACCCAGAAGTAGGTGTAGATAATGAAGTTGCCAAATATTTCTAGGCTTGCATCCAGTGCTAACACAGGAGTTCTCTATAATCCCTTTCTGATCATTTGCCAGTTCACCTTACCATCTCTGGCTTGAGAGCTCCTGAAGTTGCTAATACTTCTGTTACCACTATCTAGTCCCACAACTGATGTTGCTTCCAGTTAGGCTCTGGGTCAGCCTCCACTTTCATGTCACAGATCTTTCTTTCCAACTCCTAAGTAGTTTTATTCCGGAAGACTGTTTCACCCTGAACTGTTGTTGACTCTGTCACTCCAGATTTTGTTTTGAGAAGTTATTTTAAAGTTGTTTGGAGGGGGATATTGGGAGAGTTTGGCTGATTGTTTCTTCTACTCTGCTATCTTGACTCTGTTCCTGGAAGGCTCCTCTGGGACTATTTTCTAAAGAGACAAGTTTTCCACTCTTTCAACTACTAAGCATTAAGTAGCCTTCTTTCTTTTTAAACATTTGATTTTAAAACTTTGAATTCCAGATTCATTCCCTTCCTCCCTTGTCACCCACCCTTACTGGGAAGATAAGCAATTCAGTATTGGTTGTACATGTGTAGCTATGCAAAACATTTCCATAGTGGATATATTGTAAAAGACTGACTATATTTCCCTCCCTCCTATCCCACTTGTTCTATTCTCTACTTTGATCCTTACCCTTTTCAAAAGTGGGTGCTTCCAGCTTCCCACCCCCCAAGTCTGCCTTCCCTTCCATCATCCCCCCTCTCATCCCTGTCCCCCCTACTCTCCTGTAGGGTGAGATACCCTATTTAGTGTATATGTCATTCCCTCCCTAAGCCAAATTCAATGAGAATAAGGTTGACCCATTCCCTTTTGCCTTTCTGTTCTTCCCCACCATTGTAACCATTTTCCCTTGCTTCTTCTAAATGGCATAGTTTACCCTATTCTGTCTCTTCCCATCTCTTCTCATTATATTAGTCTCTCACCTCTTAATTTTGCCTTTTAAGTATCATCCCTTCCTATTAAATTGGTCCTGTGCCCTCTATCTATGTATACCTGTACATATATATGTATATATATGTATATATATATACATTCACATATGTATTCATACGCTCATATACCCTCCTATATATAGACATATGTATGTATGTATACACATTTCTATTACCTTCAACTATTCTCATACTGAGAAAAGTTTAATTAGTTACAATTATCATTTTTCCTTGTAGGGATTTAAATAGTTCAATTTCGATAAGTTCCTTATGATTTCTTTTCCCTGTTTACCTTCTCATGCTTCTCTTGCTTCTTGTATCTGAATGTGAAATTTTCTATTCAACTCTGGTTTTTTTTATCAAGAATGCTTGAAAGTCCTCTATTCCACTGAATGACCATATTTCCCCTTAAACATGATACTCAATTTTGCTGGGTAGGTGATTCTTGATTTTAATCCCAGCTCCTTTGCCCTCCAGAATATCATATTCCAAGCCCTTTGATCCCTCAGTGTAGAAGCTGCCAGATCTTGTGTTATCCTGATTGTGTTTCCACAGTATTCAAATTGTTTCTTCCTGGCTGCTTGTAATATTTTTTCCTTGATCTGGGAACTCTGGAACCTGGCTAAAATATTCCTAGGAGTTTTTTGGGGGGGAGATCTTTTTCAGGAGGTGATTGGTGGATTCTTTCAACCTCTATTTTGCCCTTTGGTTTTTATTATTCAAGGTATTTTTCTTTGGGATTTTTTTGAGGGTTGTTTTTTTGTTTTTTTTTTTTTTTTTTTTTTTTGATCATGGCTTTCAGGTAGTCCAATAATTTTTAAATTATCTCTCCTGGATCTATTTTCCAGGTCAATGGTTTTCCCAATGAGATATTTCACATTGCCTTCTATTTTTTTCATTTGCTTGTATCTGTTTAATAGTATCTTAATTTTTCATGAAGTCACTAGCTTTCATTTGCTCCAATCTAATTCTGAAGGAATGATTCTCTTCAGTGAGCTTTGGAGATTCTTTTTCCATCTAGCAAATTCGGCTTCTTCTCCTCATTGGCTTTTTGAGCCTCTTTTGCCGTTTGAGTTAGTCTATTTTTTAAGGTGTTATTTTCTTTACTCAGGTTGTTGACTCTTGTTTCATAATTTTCTTGCATCATTCTCATTTCTCTTCCCAATTTTTCCTCCACTTCTCTTATTTGGTTTCAAAAATGTTATTAAGCTTCTCTATGGCCTGTAACCAGCTCATATTTTTCTTGGAAGGTTTTGGTTCAAGAGTTCTGACTTCACTGTCTTCCTCCTGTTGCATACTGTGATCCTTTTTGTCCCCAACATAGGAGTGTCAAGTTGGATTGCTCTGTTTGCTTTGCTTCCCTTGTTTGCTCATGTTGCCACTCAATTACTTGACTTTTGGGCTTTTTGTCATCATAGGACCCTGATACCAGACAGAGGAGCTTCATCCTAATCGCTCAGGTTTTCTCAGCTGCCAAAGGTATTAGTTGGGTGCCCTCTCTGAAGCCTCCACAGACTCTGGCAAGCTGGTCACCCACCCCAGGGCCTCCACCCTAGACCACAATCCACATCCAAGCAGGTTAAAACAAAAGCAATTACTCCTCAGACTGGTCGCTTGGTCCCCCTAAAATGTGCAGGCCAGGAGCTGAAGCAGCCATGTGGCTTCAGCTGCATGACCTTGGTGCCTCAGTGGCTTCTCGCCCCAGGGGCAAAAGACAACTGCACTCCTGAACTACTGGATCCCAAAATTTACACTGCACTTACCTCTCACTTTGTCCTTAGTATCTATATATTGATAATTCTGGAAACCACCACAGCTGCTGGTGATCTGAAGTCCCTCCAGCCAGTGGCTGGTTAGACCCACCCTGAGGCTAACCTCTGCTTGGGCAGGGCTGGGCTTGGCTCCCAGAGCACTGTGTTGGCAGCTTGTTGCCCGCCTGCCAGGCTGTTCTCAGTGGGACATTAGCTTCTCTGTGTCATTTTGTGGGTTCAGTAGCTCCAAAGTTTCTTCAGAGTAACCTTTTACATGAATTGGGGGAGGTGGAAGCCAGAGCCCCATGGAAGTCCTGTTTCTGCTCCGCCATCTTGACTCTGCTCCCACCTTCTCTCTTTTTAAATAGAGTGAGAAAATCATATTTCAATTTGCACTCAGAGTTTATCAGATCTCTCTCCATCTCTCTCTCTCTCTCTCTCTCTCTCTCTCTCTCTCTCTCTCTCTCTATCCCTCTATCTCTCTCTCTCTTTCTCTCCCTCACTCTCTCTTTCTGGAGGTGGATATTTTTTCATCACTGAATGGATTTCCATCCATATCCTTGTATATGCCATGATCACCATGATTTCTCAGCAGAATTCACCTTGTTGAAGGTCTTGATAACAGACTCAGGCATCATATCATTATTTACTTATTTCATCATTTGTATGGGCTAAAGTTGTAGCTACATGGTAAATAATCTTCCTTTAGTTTCTCTCTCAGCTAAGAGATATGCTGGTTGTGTGATTCTTCAATCTCTCCATCATCAAAAACTTCAAAACATAAATCAACAGATAGGAGTGGTTCGTCCCTGAATATCAATAAATAGTATGTAAAGCCAATGGCATTCCTGATAGAGTTTAAGGCATGTTCCCGAAAAGACATGTTGGCTCTATTAGGATTTTTTATTTCTGCTCTAATGTACTTAAGGTTCTTCAGCTTGTGGTCAAAATGTTCAGATTATGGGTGTCATTGGGAATGGAGAGGTTCTAGACTTAGTGATGCCAGTCAAAGCTAACACTTTTTAAAGTAATAAGTCGGGGCGGCCAGGTGGCTCAGCGAGTAAGGGCACCGGCTCCAGTGTTGGGACGACCTGGAGATCAAATCCCGGGCTCAGACACTCAGCACCACACCCAGAAATAACTGGCCGTGTAACCTTGAGCAAGTTACTTAACCCTGATTGCTTTAAAATAAATAAATAAATAAATAAATAAATAAAGTAATAAGTCTCAGCCTTGGAACTAATGGATCCTGACAGGAAGTCTACATACTGAAAAATACTTTTCCCACAATATTTGAGCAACTGTGGAAGCTTTCAGATTCCTTATTGGGTGTGCCTGCATTCCTTGTGAAACGGTCAGTTACCACAAATATATGGCTTTCTTGCTAGCTGCTGGCTCATTGTGGAACTTCCCTCAGGTCCTGAGGCCTCCTCAGTCTGAAACAGCCTATCACCGCCTTGGCCCACTCACCAGGCAATACTCCTCTTCCAGGTTCCCTTCTTCCCACTGGTGAATTCCTCTTGAAGCTTCCATTCTGTGGAAGGGCTCAGGTTGACCTACCTTTAGTCTCCTCCCAGCTCTGTTCCTGACTCTCTGAACTTGACAATCAGGGTTGTTCTGGAACAGTAATGAGAGCTGGTTTACTGTCTTTACCAGACAGCACCTAAAGAGTTATTCTCTTGCTTAGATATCTGGAACTATGTATACCATAATGCAGGCAAGTCTCTCTGAAGTGGTTGGAGCTGATAATAAGACCTATCCCGAAAATAAGCCCTCCCCTTACTGTGTAAGATTCCTCTAAAATAAGCCCTCCCCCGAAAATAAGCCCTATTGAGATTGCTACTGTGGTGAAGGTGATCCCCTGCGCTACACGCTACATTACGGTACCCTCTGTATGCACCGTCCCCCTCCCCCGTGAAACGCACGCCGCGCTCCGAGCTGCATCCAATCAGAGCTGCAGCAGTGAGCGCATCATCCTGTTCTTCCCCAGTGATTTGCTTATTGAATAAAGGTACATTTTTTTGTTCACATTTACGTGTTTATTAAAATTGCTGTCAATGTTCATTAAAATAAGCCCTGCCCTGAAAATAAGCCCTCTGGTGTTTTTCTGTCCAAAAAAAATAATAAGACAGTGTCTTATTATCGGGGAAACACGGTAGTTCTGTGGCTGCTTGGGGCACTCTAGTCATGTCTGAATCATTAGGGAGTACCAGCCTTCTTGCTATTAACCTGGATAAATAGTTGTCTACCCATGACAGAAAATGGGATGGCAAAACCAATATTTGTTTTTATTTTTGTTTTTCCAAACTCAGTTAGTGTCATTTTTTGTCCAAGGCCATAGAGTAGATCAAGTTTATATATCCTTAAAAGTGCTCAAAAGTAGGACTTTCCATTGGAGAGTCATTTTGTTACTGAAGGAAACTTATAAATAAAGGAAACATTTTTTCTGTAGCACAGGTGAAATCAAACCTCAGCTGCTGTACCTACATCATTTCTGCTTATTAATGCTTCAAAAATACCACTTAACTTTTTGCCCTTAAATGGAGGACTTTATCAATTCTTAAATATTGCAACCTCTCTGGACTTTTTAAAGGAACCTTGAATGTTTGAATGACTGGTCATTCACAAAGCATATCCTTTGTGTATGCTCTCCACCTACCAATCTGGCCTCTTACTTTTTTCAGCTCTCTCAGATCTTCTAAGCCCTGGAGATGCTGCCCACTGGTTTCAAACAGTTTATTGGGACAATCCCTATGAGCACATAGATCATATATTAAATGAGAAAGTAGGGGGAAGCTAGGTGGTGCAGTGAATAGAGCACCGGCCCTGGAGTCAGGGGGCCCTGAGTTCAAATACAACCTCAGACATTTAATACTTACTAGCTGTGTGACCTTGAGCAAGTCACTTAACCCCAATTGCTCTGCCCTCCCCCCTCCAAAAAGCAAAAAGTAAAATAAAATAAAAATAAATAAAAAAGTGGAACCTGATACACATCTCTGAGAAACCCAAAAAACTAGGGAGCCCTTATTAGAAGCTTTCCCTAAGCCTGTTGATTGGAGAAAAATTCAGTCCTGTACCCAAAACAGAGGAGAGTCAGTTTTTGATTTTGAGTCAGATTCTTATTTCCCTTTCAAGCTAATTCTCATCTCTCTCCCGAAGGTCTAGATGCCTTAGTCTCTTTTACCTCTCTCTATGTGGCTGGACTGAACAAGCCTCTTGGGGGCTTTATTAAGAGAGGAAAATTAGATTAGAATATGACTCCTTGGGGCCTCCAGGTAGCACAGTGAGCAAAAGCACCGCACTGGCTCCAGTGTCGGGATGACCTGGGGGATCTAATCCGGGCTCAGATACTTAGCACCACACCCAGAAATAACTGGCCATGTAACCTTGAGCAAGTTACTTAACTTGCTTTAAAAAAAAAAAGAATATGACTCCTACTTCTCATCTGGTTTATTTAGCTAGTAAGTACCAACAAATGCTAGCAGAAGTAAAGGATAAAGATAAAGATATCAAAGAAAAAATAAGAAAAAGAATCAGATCATGAACCTGAGGTTACAATAGGTAAAGCAGTGGATCCTCACTTCCTCTGCCTTTAGACCTCCCTCCTCTGGGTACCAAGCCCTCAGGGTGACATTGCTAACATTATATTTGGGGCAGATTTCACACTGAAGATAAGCATCATGTGCAGCTTGTCTCATCTTTCTATTGCAAAAAATCAGGCCACTGGAAAAGAGATTGCCACAAGTTACAGTGTAAGTTACTGGAAGCACTGCTTCTTGCTTCTTTCAATGAGACGTCCCAGAAAAAAGGCCTGGTATGCTTCAGACCAGTAGGGCTCCCAGGTCATAAAGGGGATTTTTCTCATGTTGTCTGGGTCTCCAGTGGGGGTTGCTTACTTTGTGGTAGCCTCTCATCCCATTGAAATCCTTGTAGATGCCGACACCATGATGTTTTTTCTAAACCCCACTGCTTTTCCTGACCCCCACTCTTGAAAGGCATCACTAACCATGTCTAGTCCATCTATGTTTCACACCCTCCCCCCTTATCCTTGAAGATTTGTCTGGGACCCATTCCTTCCTTCTTTTGTCAGTTTCTCATCTCTGCCTTCTAGACTGTGACTTTATCTAGATATATAGGGCCACAATTGAGTTCTTTCCCCAAAGTGACATTCAGCTTTCTCTCTTGCCAACATGCTCCCCATTTTCTCTCATACCCTTTTAGTCCTCATCTTTGTTCCTTTCCTCTCCTTGAAGAGGTTCCACCCTCCCTCTGGGCAGCTAGTACTTCTGATTTTGGAAGGGTTCTTAGTACACCCCCAATCCATAGTCAACTGGATCCCTCTAAACCTCTCCCTCGGGTCCCACAGTATCCCCTCTCTAGTGAGGTGATTGAGTTGTTCAGGCCCCTCATTAATGACCATTTATGTTCTGGTTCCAGCCCTTGTAACTCTTGGATCCTTCCTGTTTGTAAGCTCACCATCTAAGACCTCCAGTGGTCATTGCTTTTGTGATCCCTAGAACACTTGTGGTGCCTAATCCCTCTACCCTCCTGAGTCTTATCCCCGTGATTCTTTTATTTTCACTGTCATGGATTTGTGTGTCTCCTCTTTCAATGTACTCCTTGATTTGAACAGTCAGTTCCTCTTTGTTTCTATCTGGGAGGTCCTGCTGTATACCTGGACTGTCCTTCCTCAAGGTTACACCAAGAGCCCCTCCTACTTCTCACAGTCACTGGAGCCCTGACAAACTGGGGTTACATAAGACAATTACACATGATGGTTATCTTCAGTATGAAATCTGCCCCAGATATAATGTTAGCAAACCCCTGTGGCCTTGCTCTGGGAAATTCCCTGTTCCACAGGCCCCTGCCAAGTCTGACACATTAATTTTATTCAGCTTCTGCCTTCATCTGTTTGTAAGTTTGTATTAATCATGGTCTATATATTTTTCCTGGTGAGTGGAGGCTTTTCCTTGTGATGAGGGAGGGCTCCCAATAGGTTCAGCAGGAACTCTGATTTTATCTAAAACCAAAACCTGCGATTTAGTCTGGAGAGAATTCAGCTCAGCCTTACTTGGAGTCAGAGGTGAAAAAGTTTATTATATGCTTTACAGTGGGCAAGGATCCTTAGGAGACCTGCAAGAGAAAGGGTACACAGGCTTTTACTTTTAAAGGGCAGGGCTGCCATTGTCAGGGCTGACTGACTGGATTGATGTAAGGGACTTCAGTGCGTAGATAAAAGTTAGGGCTGACTGAGAGGAACTTGTGACTTCAGTGCATAGATAAAAGTTTGAGGAGTTTAACTTGGAGATGAGATCTGGGCCAGACAGGAGGAGACATGAGGAGATTAAACACAGACAAAGGAGTCACAAGTTGTTGGCTAGGCAGAGTGTGGATAGGGGGAAGGGGCAGAGTTTGAGGCTGGGAAAGGGATTTTACAGACTGGTTTTACAAATTGCTATCACAATTTTACAATACAAATTGCAGTTACAATTGTACAAACTGGTTTTACAAATTGATGTTACAGACTGATGTTGCCAATTGGTTTTACAAATTTCTGTTACAGATATAGATCCCAAGCACCCCATCACTTGCAGGCAAGCCACTGTAAACAAGGCAGCAGTCAAATGTTTATTAGAAAGGATCCTCCACACCTGGGGGAATTCCTAAAGAAATCCATAGTGACAGACAAACCCATTTCATTGGTTCAATTGTCGTCCAGTGACTGGCACTTCAGCATTTACACTGAGTTTACCTCCTGCAATACTCTGGTCTGGTAGACAATATCACTGAGATTATTAAGGCTCAGCTTGCCATATTTATGGATGATTTGAGTCTGTCAGAGTCCAAAGCCCCTTCCCCTAGTCCTTCTGAACAACAAAAGGGTGACCCTTTGGGGTGTGTTTTTTCTTTTCCCCTTTGAAATCATCACTGGACATCTGATGCCTCCCCTTTTGCCCCCTGGAGACTCCCTCACTGCCAAGGTTTCTCTTCTACCTTACCACAGAGGACTCACTCCAACCCTTTGACACCTTAGCATTTTGTTTCTCTGTCATCTTCTAGGGACTCAATTCTGGATCAGTCTACCTTGCAGTTGGAATCCAGGGACTGGATCTGTGGGGGAAAGGCACCTAGGTCTGTTGGAAAAGGTACCTGTGCAAGAATGCTCTGCAGCCCCGATGGAAAGGGCCCTATCAAGTTCTCCTGACCAATCCTTCTGCATGAAAATTGAAGGGAGTTAGCAGCTGGATAAATCTGTCTCACTTGAAGCAGGCTCCAACTCCCAAAGGGACAGCCCAGCTCACTACTGGCAAAATCAAACTCTGACTTGGAAAAAGAGGCAGAAGAACAGCAAGGGTAGACCACTTTCCCAAGATATGGCATGTAGTCTGAGAGATGTTCCTTGTCCCTCCTTACATTGTTTTGCAATCTCTTGCAGCCCAGGTCCCAGAATCAGCTATAGAGTTTAACCCCGTTGTTATTCTTTGCATATCATCTGTTCCCATGAGCAAATTCCCTTTTGAAGTTGGCAAATGTTTATAAAAATTGACTCCTATTATAAATCGGTTTAGCTAGAATTTGGCTCTTCAAGCCACTTAAGTTAATATTTGCAGAATAACTTTGGTTTCATGAGAATGACAACAGACAGAAGTGCCTTTTAGAGATCTATTCTGTAGATTAACCTACTTGAAGGTTGCATATTCACTACATAGAATTCCAGAACATAATTTATTTCCTTGATTTCTAATGATGAATGTTTACAATCAGGATGAATTTTGGCTCTAAGAGAAGACAAAGAAAGGACACTGAATAAATGTTAAAGGCCTGATTATTCCGGGAAGGGTCTTCCGGACAAAGCCCTCAATCCAAGCAAAACATTGAACCCTTAGGCATTTCTTTTGGTCTTGGATGAAATTACAGAATTCCTCTCAATTCAGAGGAGGAAATGATAAACACAGTTCAGTGGTTGATCGAAGGTGACCTTGTCTCTGTTTCTCAAGTCAATGAATTACCTGGGGCTAACAAGCCATTGTCACTCACAGCCTCTGATTATTTTGTAAATCTCCCACCTACAACTTGAACTTTCCCTTTGCCTTAGTAGCCCTTATAAACTCTGTTCCCAGCCCACTCTCCGGTTTCCCCTGCACTTGCTGGCTGGCACCTTGAACTGCAACTCATTTGCTCCAATTAAAGACCTCAGTTTTGCTATATTGGTTATTCTTTCTTGAATTCAGGTTGATAATAGCTTAGCTAAATTCCTTTAATTCCAAAACTCCCCTGGGCTTGAATACTGGACACCATCGGTTTCTCAGAGTTCTCTGCCTGGCTGGCTGGCTGCACCATTCTACTTGCAGTCCTGGCTCCAAAGTCGTAAATCTCATGTCACATAAGGACCTATAAGTGATATTTTGGGGTTTTGTTTTCTGTATGAGGTAACAAAGACCATTACCCAAATTAAACTCAGAGACTTCTCAAGGTAGAAAGTAGAGTTTATTACGATTCTCGAGAGAAAAAGATGACTCACACTGAGTGCATTCAATACAATGTCAGACCTCACCAGGCATAGAGAAGATACATACTTTAATAGCCCCAGTCCCATTACCTAATCACAATCCCCCCTCCCTAGTCCCCTTCCTCTCGACTCATTCTCACGAGCTTTGAGGGCACAATCTAAAAAGCCATAAGTCTAACCCAAGGACAGTGATGACATACATGTAGTAAGCAGATGCAGTTATTTTGTAAATTTAGCAATCCTTTGACTTTGGCACAACTCCTATATTTTTTGAGGCCCCCTTTTCCTTTGATTACTGTACAGACTTGATCAAAGCCTGTGTCCTTGTTCTTGTTCCTGTAATACTTCATGGTTAGTTTGCCCTTACAGTATAACTGGGCAAGGAACTAAGCAGATATGATTATCCTGCAGATTTAGTCATCTAAGAATTCTTGTACAGCTCCCATCCTTGTTAGTCTCTTGACCTGGATAACTATGCAGATGTGTTCGCATCCTGTGTTCCTATCCTCTCCTGGAACACTTCAGGGTCAGCAGCTTGTTTGTACAGAAAAACTGAATTGAAAACCTAACCTTTAATTCTATGAGGGTCCCCTAGACTAAAAGTTTTATGAAGGGTCTTCACCATATCTCACACATTTTCCAAAAAATGATTACAGAAATACTCATCAATAAAAAAAATAACATGTGAATCCTCTCTCCTTCCTCTATCCTATGGAATGGGCAGCTAAGAAAAACTTTTGCAACAGCCATGAGGAAACTGAAGTAGGCACTGTCTAGCATGTAGAGCTTGGTCAGACATCTAAGACATCAAGGTCATCCACTCCATCCCGGGCCATTTCTAGCTGTCCTGACTTTTGTCTTATCCCTGAAATTCAATGACTCAGAAAAAGAGAGAGTAGCTATTTACTTTTTGCAACTTTGCTTCACTTAAATCCAAATTCACATGCAAGTCAAGACATCACCCTTGTAGTATCATCGGTCTTCTAAAATGAGGGATGAGCAACAACAGCCCAGGAAGGAATCTTTTACCCCTGGAGTCACTAGAGCCAGCATTCCTCATGACCCAGTGACTGTGACCAGGTCTCCACTCTCCTGCAGCTGTAATTGCTAGTGCTGCCTTCTGTCTTAGAATTGAGACCAGGATCTCTGTTCCCCCGTAAGTGACTATTGGCATTGTTATCTTCCCTGGAACCATGGACCTTTGCTCCTCTGTTGCTTTCTTAGGGGAACTGAGTGTTTTCTTATTCCAGAATCTCAGAGACAGTTCATACTAGGGACATGCAAGTTTTCAGTGCTCCCAAAGTGGTCTGATTCAAGGCAAAGTCTGAGTTCTACAAGTTCCTGACCTGGGTTTGGGTGTCTCCAAGAGCAGATTACCTCTGGACTTGGCCCCAGTTAGCCTGCTGGAAAGCTCTGCTGCTCTCAGATTCCTGTCCTGGATATTACTGTGCAGGCAGGGCTAGATGCTAGAGATGGGATTGTGCTCTGCTACTGAGGTCTGAGCCACAGTACCGCTACTGGCTTCTGAACTTCCTCCTTCCTCAGTTTCCTGCCCTGCACCTTCCTACCCAGGAATGTCACTCCTTGAGCAGGTCTCCTTCTCAGTACACTTTGAAACTATGAAGCAGATTCAGTGGGTAACAATTCTCACTCCTATCTCAGTCTCAGTGACCCTGTATGGTGCCCTATACAAATCTAAGACTTCCTCTTATTCTGGTTCATAGCCTTTCCCCACATGCTGGAGTATTCCACACAGAATGAGCACACCCAACTCCATCTCTGGTACCCTTAGGACCTCCCTTCCCCACCTGTCTCTGTGTCAAGCTAGGCTGGACAAATGACTCATTGTGAGTTTTCCTGGATTTCCCCTTTAGTATACTGTCTGGTGCATTTTCTAAATCTGGTTGAAGGAGTTTTGTGAAGGGGGAACTGACTGCATTTCGTCTTTTCACTTGCCACCTTGGCTCCACCTCCACATAATCTTTACTTTTTCTTCCTTATTCTTTGAACTTTACTTCCCAGATTGGGGCTTTATATTTATATTAGTGTTAGGTTCTGCACACTTCTGCAAGAAGATCCTGGCCTTCTGTTCTCCTGTCTAATCTCATGTTTTGCCTGAGGTCAAACAGACAGAGATGTAGTAGCATTTTTCTCCCTGGGTCTGTGTGATGGCAATGGGAATTTGAAGATCTTCCCTACCCCTTAATAAGCCTAAGGGAATTTGAAGACCTTTCCTGCTGTGAAAGTAAACTCTGCCCCTTAATAGGCTGAATGCAATCATAGGTAGCCTGTGGTGGGAGGAGTTTGCTGAAGGCTGGAGCAGAGCCCACAGGGAGCTGGGAGTCAGAGTCTACTAGACAGTTGGGAGAAGAGTTTGTTTCCAAGGGAGACGGATAAGCTTGTGAGTAAATATTGGTCAAATATTGGCTTGTTGGAAGGCTAAAGGATGGTTTGACTCTTCACTATGTTGTGCTGCTTTATGTTGCTATGATGTATTCAGTTTCCTGGTGTTGGGATTTGGTTTTCTGGTGTCCAAATAAATGTTTTTGCTTCTGTCCTCTATAAGGAGGGTCTGTTATATTTTGTGATTGAGCACCATGCAGGTATATTTATAGTGATCGTCATAAATATTGCATTGCTGCTACAGTCCAACTCTGAGAATCCCTCTCCTGGGGTAGAGAGACAGCTCACAGCCTATACATTCAGAAACTTAGCTTTAGATCAACTACCTCACCATTCCAGGATCAGCAAAACTGTGCAAGGACTCTGTTCTTTGCTAGGAGTTAAATCCAAATTTCCCTCTCCAGGGTTAGTATAGCAGCACTGGGATTCATGTCCCTGGAAGCTGAGGATGATTCCAACCCCAATCTTCTCTCTGAGGTCAGAGTGACAGTGGCCTTGTTCTGCTCCAGAGGTCTGGCTCTGGGATCTGGCACACCTCTGTTTCACAGTTCCTGCCCTAGTCACCAGTCTATCAAATCTATAATCTTTTGCTGGAAAGAGGGCCTATCTTTAGATTTCTGATCACTACATGTGTGGTGAGTGTTGTCTGTTACAGGTAGCATGGGAATGTTGTTGTGTGGCTTGAAAGGAGGCAGAATAGACATTCTTAAGCCTCTTTGCACCCCCCTTTCTCCAAGGGATACTTTCATTCATTCTGGGAGGGGAAGTAGGAAATTGAGGCTAGAGAACACCACTCTGTTTTTCTCAGAGAGAAGGGCATCAAGTCTTAGCTCTAGAACTTGGCATCCCCCTCCCCAATAAGGACAATGTGACCAGAAGTTAGCTTGAACCCAATCATATTAATAATATTTAAGGTATCAGGTAAAATTCTAGCCTGGTACCCCCTATTTGAGGAGAGCCGAGTGATAACCTTTGGCTCCAACTTCCTGCTCCCCTCCTGCCAGGAATGAAAGTCTCCCTTGGAGAAGGATAGAAGCTGTAAGTATATCTATCTACTACCTTGAATTTTACTAGTCTAGGGGATGTGATTTTCAGGTTCAAGCCAACTTCTGATTGCTATTTCATGTACTGAGGGGAATAGGACTACAAGTAAGGCTTGACCCCTTTCTCATCAAATATCAGTTCCACAATAAGCATACATAACATTTAGCCAAGAAACCCATTTATCTATATTTGTAAAAAAATAGAAGTCAGAGGAAGTATACACAGGAGAATATATACCAGGCAAAGGAGGGTGAAGGAGCCCTACCATTGGGAGCAAGGTAAATTGGTTTAAATAAAACAAAGAGTCCTAGTTTTCAACCAAGAGGAGCTTCCCCTAAGATTCTAGAGTAGAAAGCTGGGGATAGGGACCTCTTATTTTGTTGATTCCCACAGTATTTTCCTTCAGCATACCTTAGTGCAAAAAGCTCCTGACTTGAAGTCAGTAAAACCTGGGTTCAAATTGGACAGTTATTAACTATTTGATCATGAACAGGTCAATTAACTTGAATCCGGCACATCATTCTGCAAACCTTAAAAGGTTATATAGGTGATAGTTGTCATTCTTATTTTGTGTAATTCTTGCCTATAAGTTTTCCACAACATCCACCCACTGTGCTAGAGGCCTCCCTCTAAATCAGTGGTTTTTAGCCTTGGGGGTCCATGAACTTGTTTAAAACAATTGATAAATGATTTTCAAAATAATGGGTTTACTTTGTATATATAATATGTATTTTATTTTATGTATTTAAAAACATTATCTAAAAAAAAAAGACTCCTTAGACTTTACCAGACTAACAAAGGATCTGTGACAGAAAAAGTTTAAGTGCCAGTCTCTGTTTTAAATTGTTTTTTTTTTTTTTTTAAATGTTGTGGCCCCTAGGACAATACTGGAGATTCTCCATTTTTTTTTTTTTTTTTTTTTTAGAGCAATCCGGGTTAAGAAACTTGATCAAGGTTACACAGCCAGGTGTTTCTGGGTGGGTGTTAAGTGCCTGAACCTGGATTCGCTGCCCAGGTCATCTGGACACTGGAGCTGGTGCTCTTACTGGCTGTGCTACCTGGCCACCCCATGATTCTCCATTTCTTGATCTCTTCATTAACCACCCACTTGTTTTTCTGACATTTTCTGAATGACACTTAGTCAAGAAAAGTTATCACTAGTAACAAACATGCTGTATCAACTAATATCATTTCCTTTGTATTACCTACAATTTTGATTTTCCAGAGATTTGGGTCTAAGACTCATAACCACAAAGCAGCAGCAGAAGAAAATTAATGTTAAGCTGGGCTTATATACCAAAGAGCAGCCTGGGATTGTTAGAATTATTGTACAGTTTCCTAAATAAGATAACTGATATTTCTTTAAAGAAAAGTTTTTCTCAGGTAACAAAAATTTATATTTTCTCCCTCCTACTTCTTCCCTCTCCTTCAGAAAAAATAAAAATAAAACTACTGTTAGTCAAGCAAAACAAATGCCCACAATGGCTATGATCCAAAAATGTGTCTCATTCTGCATCTAGAGAACAACACATCGGAGGTAACATATTTCATGATACATTCTCTGCAACCATGCTTGCTAATCAGAAATCTTAAGTTGTTCTTACTTTCTTAAAACATTCCACTTCTGAGTCCAAATCATTGCCCATCTCTTCTTCTTGTTCAAGATATATGATGGAATGACGAATTATTTCAATGTATATGTCATTCTGGGAGACTTGCATTTTCCACCCTTTTCAAAGATGGATTTGGTGCTAGTTCAATGTCTTTTGATTGGTCATGGGACTCAATGACAAAACTCTGATGTAATCAGCATAGTTATCATTTAGATATGCCGTACCTTGATTAGCACGAGCAAGACCCAAGTAATAATTTTAGAATGGACCTTTTATTAAAACGCCATGTTGGCTGATCAAACCACATGGCGGGCTGAGCAGTTATTACCACATGTCCCAGGTAAAGCAATAGCAGTAGCAGCAGCCAGCAATAACCCTGATCTGGGGCAAAACCTCAGCTTAAAAAAGGGGCCCGCGAGGCTAACTGCCAGGTATTATGTAAGCAGTGATTGGTCAGCACACACCTTGAAACCCCTGTGCCTGACCTAGAAGCCCGCCCACTTCTATGCAGGTGAGCCGAGGGGGAGTGGGGGGGGAAGGGCAGAGACCCAGTGGGGGAGGGCGGGGAAAACCAACATATAGTGCTTTAAAGTTTGCTAAAATACTTTATATATGTTGTTTCATTTAGTCCTCACAATCTTTTGAGTTACATACTGTTATCATTTCCATTTTACAGATGAGGAAACTGAGGCTGAGAGACATTAAGTTACTTGCCACTAAGTATTAGAGGTGGGATTTGAATTCAGGTCTTCCTGAAGCCAAATCTAGTACTCTATTCACTTTATCACCTAGGAGAAACCTCTGAAGATTTAAACAGATGTGATAGTTTAAAAATATATAATATATATTTATTACTTTTTTTGTTTTGTGAGTAAACTATTTTTTGTAGTTCTTCTGCTAACTGGCAAATTTCAGTAATTCCTTACATCAAATGAGATGTTTGTAAAGTACTTAGCACAATGCCTGTGCTAAGTACTTTAGTGCTTAATGAATTATTCCCTTCCCTTCTCTCCCTTTACCCCACTTTTCCTCCCCCTACCCCAACCAATTCCCATCTTTCCAACCTGCACTGGGTACACTCTCAGGCAAAATTCAACGAGGTGATTTTGAACAGAGACTATGTGTCACAATATTTGAGGTAATAAATTCATTAAATCACAGAAACAAAGAAAAACATTGTCCATGGATATGAAGTAGAGATATTTTATTGTAGATCAAAGAAATTATTCAATCCTGTTTTTCAGAATTTTGAGAAAATATGCCTGAACTGCTGAGCTGCAGTCGGAGATGAATCTCCAGTATTCTAGGACAGTGGTATCAAATTCAAATAGAAACAGAGGCCAGAGGCTGCATATTGATTTAGAAAACCACAAATTAAACATCATCTATGATGCACTGCATTCTAATTTACTTTGTTAAACATTTCCCAATTACCTTTTGATACTATTTGGCTACACTTGTGAGTTTTACACTGAAGGTGGGAGTTTAACGCCTCTCATCTAAGACTTATTAATATTGCACTTTTTACTTCCACACCAACCCAGCGTTCCCTCCCCTCCCCCCCCCCCCCAACAATTTGTGTTTGTAGAGCACCAATCCTCCGCCCACGGGTGTGCTGGAGTCAGCTCAAGAAGAGCAAAATGTTAATTTTTCAGAGTGAACTTTTACACTTAAAGTTGGAAATGCTACAAATCAGGGGTTGATTTATTGATTTCTAGCCTTAAAGTGATGGAGGAAAACGCTAATGATGCAGATTCAACTTTTTGTTTTGGGTTTTTTTGGAGGGGGAAAGCAAGGCAATTGGGATTAAGTGACTTGTCCAAGGTCACACAGCTATTAAGTGTGCCAAGTGTCTGAGGCTGGATTTGAACTCAGGCCCTCCTGACCCGAGGGCTGGTGCTCTGTTCTCGGCTCCACTTAGCTGCCACCCCAGATTAAACTTTAAAGTGGGTCCTGTGTACTTTTTCTTTCTTCTGGAGAGCCGGTTGTTAAACATTCACCAGCACATCCACGCCTCCACCCCATGGCCCTTTTACAGGCTATGTTATGACTACGGGGAAAGGGAAGGTTTTTTCCCAATTTGAAAGCAGTTACAGAAATGAAGATAGGGAAAGGTTGCCAAAACACATTTTACACGAAAAAGTAGGCAACACGTTTTTTCCAAAGGAAATCTCTGCGGGTTTCTCCATCAATTTCAGTCGACGCGGCATCATTCCATCTCTTCTGGGCCAATCAGCGCTCCTCGTTCTTCTGCTCCAGCCAATGAGAGCAAGGACGTGGCGTTTTCCGGCTCCTCCTCCCCCTCGGCTCACCCGGAGCAAGGCCAGCCCTCGAATTCGGGGAAGGGGTGCCTGGAGGGTAGCGCCGCCTGCTGTGCCGCTGATCACTCACTCCACACAGTTGGCCGCTGCGCGCCGCGCTCCGCGATCTGGTGGGCTAGGGGTCTCCCGGAAGTCCTCGTGCCGGAGGGGTCCTGGCCGGCCGTTTTCCTACCTGGGTAAGCGTGACATGGTCGACGGCTTGGATCTGTCCACTCAGGCTCGGGGTTCCCCGCTATCCTTTTCCCCGCGGGGGGCTGTGCAGTGGCGGGTTGTCGAGGCGGACCCTCTGGAGGGGAGGGCGGCATTGGCCGGAATCTCCCGGGGGCTCAGGGGGTCTATATTGCCGCGGAATCAGTGGCTCACTTATTCCCCCGGGTGTGTGTGCATTGCGTCTGTGCCAGCTCACGTAGCGGTTCTGTTGGCCGGATGCTGTGGGCTCGGGGAGGAGCGGGCTGAAATCTCCAGGGGTGCCGCTTGGCTGCTGTGGGCTGGGATCTTTGGAGCGTCGGTGTCAAAGGGCGCTGTGGCCGGCTTCCCCGGGGAGGATCATCTTGGACCATCCCCATTACGCTTTGAACCGCAACAGCCCTGAGAGCGCAAAGTCTCCAAGTTGTTGGTCAGACAGCCCAGCACCCTGGCTCAACCTAATAGTGCAGTTCGTGGTCCGCGTTCCAGCAGCATTTTAAAGGAATTGGTTACATAGGTGTGGCTTGGGCTAAAAACCCTGGAGCTGTGTACAGGATTGAATTGTAACTTTCATTTTTTAAGCTTATATTTTGTCATCTTATATTTGCTTTTAACTTTTATGATTAATTTAAAAGGCCAAGACTATGCGGTCCCTTTTCCTTCCCTCTGCTCTGGACCCCAATTCATCGTCCACCTATTTCTATGCAAAATATTTGTGGGCTTATCTCCATGGACTGTTTACATCTTATTGTCTCTAGACAATAGGCATTTCCATTCACTTGTTATTTTTTCTCTGGCTGAACTCTTGAATGATTATGCATCTCAAATGAGATTGTATCAGCATAGTGCTGTCACTGTGCCTGGCACGTGTTTTGTGCCTAATGAATATTTGCTCTTTTCTCATCTAAGAGGTTCCATAGTGTTTGAGCATATAGTGTAATTAATGCAACATTATTTGCAAACAGCAATATATGGAGGATCTCTCGACTTTTAGGGAACCCTTTTTCGACTTGAATTCCTCTAATTCCTCCATGATCGAGGCAAACATTTTTAACTACTATAGTTTCCATGTTTTAGGTGCCTCTATTGCTATCAGAAGACCTTGAAAGAAATACTTTTAAACTAAGTTTCAGTCTGATTGCATGAGGTTCTTTCATTATAGAAAAAGTTGTAAGACTTCCTCTAAACGTTGACTTTACATGATCCACTGTTGAAGAGCAGTATCAAGAAATAGGCTCCGAAGTCACTAAATCTCTTGAGTCTTTGGCATTCTCTTCTGCAAGATGGGCATACTAATACTTGATACTGATTATCACATGGTGATTTTGAGGACCAAGTGAGATAATGCATGCAAAGCATTTTATAAAGCTTAAAACCTTTACAAATGTGGGTAGTTTCAATGTTGCTGTTGTTTATATCACTGTTACCAAATCACCAATTGTAATTGGCAATGTGAAATGTAATTGGAGGAGTTGTTTCCTAAAGTGAGCTGATGAGACTAGAAGGCTCACAGAAAATAAGAAAATGGATGTAATAAAAAAAGAGAATTTTAAGTGCTTACTCTTATTGTTGATTATAGAATATCATAGTTTAAAAGAAATAGCTTTTAAAATGTTTTTGGATTTGAACCTATATTTTGCCCTAAGACAGGTATAAGCAGACTAGCAAGGGCATTCCTGCAGTCGAGGCTGGCTGTAGCCAGTCTTCAGTATCCCAAGAAAGTTACTTTATGTTCTGGCATTTCAATTTCCTTTGATGTGAAATGGGAAATATCTGCCTCCTAGCCTCAGTAGAGGTTGAATGAGTTAAGAAAAGGTTATATAAATTAAGAAGCAATCGTACAAATGTTGAAATAGTCAAATTACCTATCTGAAATTTTTAGAAGTTTTTAGAGTAGAATGTTCTGATAAATTTTTTAAAAATTCAAGAAAAGGTAAAGTAGGTTGGAACTCATGGAACCAATACTATATACAAAAGGGTTCTTTAAAAAAAAGATTTGCAAAGATCCTTTTAAATAATGAGAAGACACTCCCCATCCCTTCCCTTCCTTCTCCCCTCCCACTTTCCCTTTGTTTTCCCAGTCTTTCTAACTCTTAGGTTTCACTCTTTCCTTCCTCAAACCTGTTTTTGAGAGGTCAGTATGGGAAATATGGGCATTCTCACTATGAAAGCACTTTAGCAACTTACCTGTAACTTATAGCCTGAGTTAACTACTAGCTATTGAAAATCAACCAGAAATTAAGCATATGCAGTGGAGATTTAATTTAAAAAAATAATGGTTCCGGAGGAGAAAGTGAGGCTGATGACTTTGCACAACTCTTCCTCAACTAAATCAAAGTCAACTACAAGTCATGTCATCATCTCCCTGATGCCATGGTCTTCTTCGAAAAGGAAGGACAAGCATAGTTTAAAGAAATACTGTTTATAAAGAACAAGACAGGAAAATTATTGAAGTGACCAGAAGTATGGCTACATTAATCAAAGAACAAGGTGTAGCTTGGTGGTTCAGTGAATAGAACACGGGCCCTGGAGTCAGGAGGACCTGAGTTCAAATCCACCCTCAGACACTTAACACTTAGTAACACCAGTGTGACCTTGGGAAAGTCACTTAATTACAATTGCCCTGCCTTCCCCCTCCAAAAAAGCAAAAAAAAAGGTATCTTCTTGGGACAATCCATTTTATCTACTTGGCTCTTAGCTCTCTGCTCTCTTAAATGAGGGAGATGCCTAAATGGGCCCAATTCCTGCTCTAGATCTCTGGTCCTATAGGACCAGGCTTAATTAATATATAATAATGTTAATAACACTATATATATAAAGTTGGAGGGCTTTTATAAAGGTCTTTTCATATGTATTACCTCTTTTGATCCTCACAGTAATCCTTACATTAGGACCCATCTCATATTTTCCTTTTAATTATAGTCAGCTCTTCATTATTGTGTAAAAGAAGGCTGTGCTAAATGTTTATTCTTAGTTTTGGAATGTAGTCCAGTATCTATATTCAGAGTTATGCCTGTTTATACCTATAGATTCTGATAATTGGCACACTTCTCCTCCTCTGCTCAATTTTTATGAGACAGTTCACTCAGTTGAATTCAAGAATTGAGTACCTGTTTACAAATGTTTTGCAGAGCACTAGCATTTGTTGTTATTCAATTGTTCCAGTCCTATCTAACTCTTTGTGACCCTATTTGGGGTTTTCTTGGCAAAGATACTGAAGTGATTTACCATTTCCTTCTCCAGCTTATTTTACAGATGAGGAAACAGGCAAACTGGGTTCAGTGACTTGCCCGGGTTCACACTGCTAATAAGTGTCTGAGACCAGATTTGAACCCAGGAAGACGAGTTTTCCTGACTCCAGGCCTGGTGCTCTATCCACTTTACCACCTAGCTGCCCCCAATACATAGTTCTCCCAGAACTCCTTCCATGTAATTTTCCTGTTAAACATGTATATACAATTTATATGTATGTGTTACATGTATACATGTGTGTACATATAAGACCAATTAAAATTTTTGATGCAGTCTATCAGCCCTGAGATGGCTTTAAATAAGGAATCAATAAATAGACAACAAGAAAGACATTTTACTTTTTAAAAAAATTTTTTAAATTAAATCTTATATTTATTTTTAGTTTACATCATTCATTTCCACAAGATTTTGAGTTACAAATTTTCTCCCCGTCTTTTCCCTACCCATCACCCCAAAACAGTGATCCCACTGTATACTGTATACCCCCTCCCCCAATCTGCCCTCTTCTATAGCTTCCCCCTTACCCCCTTCAACTTTCCAGTAGGACAAGATGTATCTCTATACCCCAGTGCCTCTATATCTTATTTCCCAGTTGCATGTAAATAATAATAATAATAACATATATTTTTAAACACTTGATTTTAAAACTTTGAATTCCAGCTTCTTTCCTTCCTTCTTCATCACCCACCCTTACTGGGAAGATAAGCAATAGGTTGTACATGTGTAGCTACGAAAAACATTTCCATGGTAGATATATTGTCAAAGTGACTATATTTCCCTCTATCCTATCCCAACCCCCACTTGTTCTATTCTCTACTTTGACCCTGTCCCTTTTCAAACGTGTAAGCTTCCAACTTCCCTCCCCCACAACCTGCCCTCCCTTCCATCATCCCCCCTCTCATCCCCTTCCCCCCTACTCTCCTGTAGGGTGAGATACCCTATTTAGTGTGTAAAAACATTTTATTTTTAGGGAGTTTTGATGTGTTTCAGTATAGTAAAAAAATTTATTTTCAACTTTTCAATATCCAGGCATTTTCTTTGTTTTTCTTTTCACAGAAGTGTTTATTGTGAATTCAGCAAATTTGTGAAAGATTCTATTTCTTTTTTTCCACCATACTTTGCTTCTTCATTGCCTTGAAATTCCAACTGATCAACTTTGTAGATAACTCATTACTTGATTTGCGCAAGATTATATGCTTGTGATTGTATCAGCTTTAGATTTTCATTGCTTGACTTGTAAAAAAGGAATTTTAGAAATTATCTCCTAAGCATAAGGATCAAACTTCATATTTATCAATATTTTGGAGGAAGAAGGCCCTAAAATTATCTATAAACATTATGTTGAAAAATTTGTAATTTTTATAAAACATTTCATCTCTAGAATTCTTGTATGTATGTTTGTGTATTATTTATCTTGTTTTCTCAACTTTAGAAAGAATGGAATTGATTGACAAGACCTTCTGATCTCTTCCAGCTCTCAGACTTTGCTTCAAAAATTAATTTTTAAATAGCCTTAAGTGTAACTTTTGTTCTGCTTATGTACTCAAGTGGACCTGTAGTCTCATCTATGTAAATATTCCCTTCATTTGGAGATCGCAGAAGCAACAAATACATACGTCTGTTAGATACTGTGCTGGGGGACACGGAGAAAAGGCAAAACACCATGTCTTTGTGAAGTTTACATTCCAATAAGGAAAAAAAATCTATAAGTAGGTATATAGAAGATATGGTTGGAAGGCTTTCATAGCTAAAAGAACTGAGAATGGTTTCCTGTGGAAGATGGCGTTTGAGATGAGCTTTGAAGGAAACCAGAGATTGTGAAAGGTGGAGGTGAAGAGAGAACATTACAAGTCTGGAGAACAGCTTCATATGCAAAGATACACAGGCTATGGAAAGTTCTGTAGTTAAGTACAGCTTAATTGTAGAGTCTATGGTGTGGAGTAATATGTAAGATGAATGAGAAGATGGGAAAGGAGTTACATTGGAAGACCTTTCTATGACAGAGTAGTTAGTATTCATTCCTAGAAGTAATAAAACTGCGTCCTGGCCCATCTCCAGTCATCCTGAGCTGTATCTGGCCACTGGACCCAGATGGCTCTGGAGGAGAAAGCAAGGCTGGTCACTTTGCACAACCCTCCCTCACTTAAATCCAGTTCACTTGCATGTCATGGCACAAACAACAGTGGAGTCACTGAAATTTATTAAGAAGGAGAAATGTTTTTGTTTTTGAGGGGAGAAGACAAGGCAGTTTGGGTTAAGTGACTTGCCCAAGGTCACACTGCTAGTAAGTGTGTCAGGTGTCTGAGGCTGAGTTTGAATTCAGGTCTTCCTGAGTCTAGGGCTGGTACTCTATTCACTGTGCCACCTAGCTTCTCCCTAAGAAGGGGAAATGACATGATCAGACCCTTTAAGGGATCAGCTGCATGGTGGTTGGAGAGAAGTGGAAAAATATTGAGACAGAAAGATGAATTAGAGGGCTATTTTAATTGTACAGGGGAGAGGTGGTGAAGGCCTGAAGGAGGCTGTGTAGAGAGAAAGGTATGTGTCTGAGAGAGATTGTGGAGAAAAAAGACAAGATTTAGCAACTGATATGAGGTATGAATGAGCCATCAAGGATGACATGACTGCCACTTGGGTGACCAGATGGATGGTCAACTCCTATATGTCTCATTATCTACATCTTTCCATATATCCTTTGGGAATTTTATAGTCATATATATTTTTTATGATGTTTTTAACACTGCTCTCATACAAGGTATTGTCAGTAATATAGACATACATATTACTGAGGAGTGCTAATAAACATTTAACACATGACTTCCCCAAGGGGCGACTTTTAAGTTTAATCTGCATTATTAATTTTATTCATCATTTTCTTAAGTCTAGGCAATCAACAAAGCAATAAATTAATTAAGGCCTGATTTGTAGTGTTTGCTGGTTTCTGAGGTGTAAATGCTCACACTGAAAGTTCAATAATCAGCTCTTGTACATTCATAAGAGTTGGTTCAAGTACAGCCTTGCACATGTATACATATATACATGTATATGTTTATTATGCTTCAATCAGTGTGCATTTATCTAGCTTTTACTATGTGAACTTCCTTCTGTTCTCTAATGTGCATTTTAAGAAATGTTTAATTCTCTCATTCCCCCACCCTCTTTTTTTAGGCATTATTCTGCAAACTACCTGCCTTCCCACTTAATAAGAGAAGGCAAAAGCCTTTATAACAAATAACCATAGTCAAACAAGCAAATCTCAATGTGGCCATTTCAGAAAATTTGTCTCTTTCTGCCTTTTAGTCCATCACTTTTCCTGGCTCTGCTCACTTCATTCTATACCTATTCATCCTTCCCAAGATTTTCTGAATTTGTTGTTTTTCATCATTTGTAATGACACATTGATATTCCATTGCATTCATTTGCATGCCATATTTGTTCAACTATTCTCCAATTGACAGACACCCATTTTTCTTTCCACTTCTTTCCTTTTTTCCACCTTCAAGATCAGAAAGTTCATTTTGCTTTTAATATTCCCTTCCTGGTTATATTCCTTCCTTTAGCCAGCTCTCCCTCACCCACCCCACCCCATTTAGTTTGATGTTTTTCTACATCAAACTCTTTGTGCTTGTGTGAGTTTTTTATTTAGTTCAAACACAAATGAGGTTCAATTCATGCTTACGTTTTCCTAATATTTGTATAATCTCACACATTTAGATTATGCAAAATGGAAAATTTCACCCCTTCCTCTTTTCAACATTAGAAAAAAAAATGTATATATATATATACTTTTTTTCAGCCCTCTTTTCCCTCATAAAACCCTGAGAAGAACAAACCCAACCCCCACCCCAGGTACTCTGTTTTTCTTATTTCACTCCCTAAATCTGTTTAAAGACATTAAGGTTCTGAAGGGACACTTGTTTCTTCTCTCTATCTGAATGCTAATTACTAATTGTACTAAATATAATTACAAAACACTACATAAGACAAAACTAAATAATTGGAGATACACTAATTGTACATAACTAGGACAAACCAATGTAATAAAACTGACAGTGCCGTACCAATCCTTTATAGAACTAGAAACAATAACAGTTCCAAGCACCCTCAAGGTTCATGTACATGAAAAAAATGGGAAGATAGAGGATCTAGTAGTATTAGAATTTAAACCTTACAAAACAATAATCATCAAGATAATTTGGTACTGGTTTAAAAAAAAGGTCAATTAATGGAATAGATTATGTATAAAACATAAAGAAGCAAACACACCTAGTGGCCTCTTGTTCAGTAAATGCAGAGACCACAGATCCTGGGGTAAGGTTCTTTCTTTGACAAAAGATTCAGGGAAAATTGGACTGCAATTTGGTACAAAGTAGCTTTAGATCAGCACCTCATTACCACGTATCAAGGTGAGCTTCAATTGAATACATGATGTAGATATATAATATGATGTCACAATTAATTTAGGCAAAGAAGAAATTATTTCTCATCCATAGATAAGGGAATAGTTCATGACCATTTAAGGGATAAAGAGGCTCACGGAAAATAAAATGGGCAATATTACTTACATAAAACTTAAAAGTTGCACAAACAAATGTAATGCACCTAAGATTAGAAGGGAAAATTAATTGGAAAAAATCTTTGTGGTGAGTTTTTCTGATAAAGATCATTTCCAAAACCTATAAGGAAATTATTCAAATTTATAAGAGCTAGTTCCCAGTCGATTGGCCAAAAGTTATGAGTAGGCAGTTCTCAAGGGAAGAAATTCAAGCTATTAGTAGCCATATTTAAAAAAAGGCTCCAAGTCAGTAATAATGAGAGAAATTAAAATTAAAGCAACTCTGATTCTATTTCACACCCAATATTAGGAAAGTTGCCAAAAAGGAAAACAAATATTGGAAGGGTTGGGGGAAAAGAAACTCATTGTCAGTGGATCTGTGAGATCATTCAGTGCTTCTTGAAAACAATTTGAATCTATGTCCAAAATGTTACAAAGCTGTACATACTATATGCTTTTTGATCCTGAAATACCGTTACTAGGTATACAACCCAGATAGCTCAAAGAAAGAAGGACCCAAATGTATAAAAGTATTTATAATAGTTCTTTTTGTAGTGGCAGTGACTGGAGACTAAGGTGATGTCTGTCAGATTGCAGAATAACTGAACAAATTATGGTATGTTGTCCTGTAAGAAATGAAAAAAAATTTAGAGAAACATGAAAAGACTTGTAGGAACGGATGCAGAGTGAAATAAGTAGAACCAGGAAAAGACTATAACATCACCTTTGTGATGGTAGAAAAAGAACAATTTTGAAAAGCCTCCGAACTCTGATCTAAGTAATGATCAACTGTTGAAAAAATGCTATTCACCTGACAGAGAGCTTATGGACTAATACAGAATGAAACATGCTTCTGGGCATAGCCAAGATGGGAATTTGTTTTGCCTGATGACTACTTATTTGCAATGTTTTTGGCTTCATTTTTATTTTCATGGGGAAGAAGAAAATAAATGCTTGCTAATTTAAAAAAATCAATAAAAAAATGTTTGTATTGCATCATTCTACAGTCCCTTCCAATTGCTGGAATATATTTACCTTTCTAGGTTGTTTTTTTTTTTGACCCTTGTATTTTTTTTTTTTAAAGCAACCGGGGTTAAGTAACTTGCTCAAGGTTACATGGCCAGTTATTTCTGGGTGTGGTGCTGAGTATCTGAGCCCGGATTTGATCCAGGTCATCCCGACACTGGAGCCAGTGCTCTTACTAGCTGAGCCACCTGGCCGCCCCTAAGCAGTTGGGGTTAAGTAACTTGTTCAAGGTTACATGGCCAGGTGTTTCTGGGTGGGTGCTAAGTGTCTGAGCCCGGATTTGATCCAGGTCATCCCGACACTGGAGCCGGTGCTCTCACTTGCTGCGCTCCCTGGCCGCCCCCCTCTCGTGTCTTTTTGACACAGAGTTGCAGACTATGCTTTCTTCTGACACATCTCTCATCCTATTGGGAACCTGCTGGCTTATTTGCTTGTGCTGGCAACTGGCTTTGCAAGTGACTCCCTTTCCTATTTCTTGTGAGTTTCAGGTAACTTATGTAGTTTTAGAGTGGAATAATTTACTTTTTTGATTGATTTTCTTGATTATTATTTGACCTGATGTGATTTCCTGGTTTCCTGGAGTTGATGGAGTTTGTTGCTGGGGGAAGAGAGGTAGACTTATCTACCTGCCTGTAATTCAGATAGTCATCTTGGCCAAAAATTTACTGGGTCACCTGCAGTTGTGATTCTTTTGGAGTCATGATGCACATGCTCCACAACTATAGCTTAAGTACCTGGGGAATTTTGCCATTAGAGAGAAATATTTTTAAGGCAATAAGGGTATTTAGATTACTAAAGGCATGATGTTTTTCCAGATGTGATCTAACCCAATCTCTTCCTGTTCAGTTCTGGGGCTAAATAATTGTCCAACTGTATGTCACCCCCCCCCCCCAAGATGTTTGTAAAGATGAGTGGCCTTTTTAGCTGTATTTAAAATTATGGGCAATAGAACTTTGCTTAAAAAATGTTTTCCAAGGCACAAGTCTTTAAATAGAGGGTTTGTGTGTATATGTATGTAAGTGCATTTTCTTTAAGTGATCTACAACTTATTCTTTTCCATAGATTCTTGTTTTAAATGAAAAACAAGGTTGTAATTTAACTTTTCTTACTTTTAATACCTGCTAAAAATGTTTCAATGATTACTTTGATGTGTTGATAGATCCCCAAATTTCATGATTAATCTTAATTTTTAAAACAGGAAAAAGAAATGGAGCCCTTGACTGATGCTACTTTCCTAGCAACTAAAATTAAAAACACACTGTGCCAGTACCATAGACTTGAAGACGATAAGTGGAGAATTGTTAAGAAAACGGTAAATTTTTTATACTTGCTATCTATAATGATTTTTTAATTCCTTCTTTGATGGAAATTCATGATGTCCCAGAAGTCTTAGTGTCCCAAAAGCTTAATTTTAGGCTACCAAAGCTTAAAACTACACTAAGACTTTTGGTACACGCCATATTGTAAAGTGTGACTATTCATGTATTGTGGTTCACACAAGTTAGATTGTTGATCATTAGGCCTAGATTTTCACAAAATAATGCTTACTGCATTAACATTTTAGAACCTCTTTTTTTGTCTTCTTTTTTTTTGCAGGGGGGAAGGCAGGGCAATTGGGGTTAAGTGACTTGCCCAAGGTCACATGGCTAGTAAGTGTTGAGTGTCTGAGGCCAAATTTGAACTCAGGTACTCCTGATTCCAGGGCTGATGCTCTATTCACTGCACCACCTAGCTTCCCCCCAGAACCCTTTTGCTATGCTGAAGGATAACAGCTGGCTCATGATTTAATAGGCAGTATAAGGTTTTGGTATTTTTACTCATAAATATCTTCTTTCAGGAAACTTTAGAAAATCTGCCATAATAATGAACAGTTTCTCCAAAAAGTGCTATCAATCTAATTTAGTTTCTAGCTTCTGATTCACACAATAGGTTGCATATGTATATGTGCTAGGATGAGAGGTCTAAGGGGGAAAGCAGTAAACCAGAACTGAGTCTTGAGAACATTTTGCTTTTGTGCTTGACACTTATTTATTCAGCAAATATGTATTGAACAATTATTGTGTCCAAGGTACTTTATCTTCATTCTTTTTCCTTGTTTTTCTTTTTGGATGGGGTAATGCAGGGCAATTGGGATTAAGTGGCTTGCCCAAGGTCACGCAGCTAGTAAGTGTTAAGTGTTAGAGGCCAAATTTGAACTGAGGTCTTCCAGACCCCAGGATTGGTACTCTATTCACTGCGCCACCTAGCTGCCCCAATCTTTTTTTTTTTTTTTAAGCAATTGGAGTTAAGTAACTTGTTCAAGGTTACGTGGCCAGTTATTTTGTGTGGGTGTTAAATATCTGAGGCTGGAACCGATCCCCAGTCTCCCGACTCTGGGGCTGGCGCTCTTACTCACTGAACCACCTGGCCACCCCATCTTTTTCTTGGGAAGATAATATCTACCTTAGAAACTAATTATATATTGGGCTTCTTATTTTACTGTGAGAGTCATTATCAATGTGGAAATTATGCACCAGAAACAGTGATTTGAATGAATGTAAAACTAATCTGAGAAAAGTGTATTCCTAGTAGTTTAAGTTTGAGAGGGAAGGTTATTACTATTAATCTTATATTGGTTGATATTCTCATTTGTTAAGTAAGTATTGAGCTGAGGAATAGTCTTATTGAATTTTTAACATAACAACTGTATCATAATGGTTTCTCATCTTGTTGAGATAAGGAAGCTGGATTTTGAGCACTCTATAGGAGATGCAACCAGGATGGTGAAGTAGAGGGAGCATTTCAGTCAAATTATCCCAACATTCCCCTCCAAACAGTTTTAAAATAATGTATCAAGTCAAATTTTGGAGTGACATAGCCAATAAAAGGTCAGGGAGAGACAGTTTTCTAGTACAAGGCTGTTAAGGAGGTAAAAGATCTGTGCCCCAGAGCAGAGGTTATCAGCAACACAAGTGGTAGACCTTGGAGACAGCTGCAGTGGCAGTAACAGCAGTAGAAGCAGTTTTTAAGGGCCCTCACCTTGTAGAGACAGTAAGAGAATTGGACAGCTTGTCAGAGATTATAGGGGAAACCTCCGTTAGCACGGGGTGAATATGGGGCACTGTTTGGCAGCTCCATATTCCATTATCCAATTTTGAGTCATAGTTCCATGGTTGAGAGGGTCACGAGAGAGCAGGGGCCTTGGTTGTAGTTCCAGGTTGGAGAGGAGCGCTGGCACCTGCAGTTGCAAGGAAATAGGGCCCATACCTGTGTAAAGAACAGAGCACAGATGGGGAGAGTAGCGACCATTCCTCTTTCCACGTCATACCACCTTGAAAGCATCAAAAACGTATAGACTTCCACCTTTCCCCTCCTCCCCTGGAAAACATAACAGTAAAAAAGCCCCAAACTTGGCACAGTCATCCCCACTTCACCTACCCCAGGCCCACCTTGGCGACATAAAGTTCATTGTCAAAAAATAAGCTAGAAAATTGAGTAAACAACAAAACATAAAAAGTTACCATAGTGACAAGGAATTTCATGACAGAAACTTGCAAGACAATGATCTGAAAACATTTACAAGCAAAGCTTAAAAGTAATGCAGATTGGACACAAACTAAACAAGAATTCCTGGAAGAGCAAAAGAAAGATTTTTTTTTAAAGAGCAAAAATAATTTTGAACAGAAAAGAAATGAGAGTAATTTAAGAACATTATGAAAAGAGAACTAATAGCTTGGTAAAAGAAGTACAGAACATCACTAAAGAAAAGAACTTAAAAAAAGTAGAATTGTCCAAATGGTAAAAGAAGTACAAAACTTCACAGATGAAAATAATTCCTTATAAAGCAGATTTAGCAAAATGGAAAAAAGCAGTACAAAAGCTCACTGAAGAAAATAATTCCTTAAAAATTAGAATTGGGGGCAGCTAGGTGGCACAGCGAATAGAGTACCAGCCCTGGAGTCAGGAGGACTTGAGGTCAAATCTGGCCTCAGACACTTAACACAAAAAACTAGCTGGGTGATCTTGGGCAATTGCCCTCCAAAAAGCAAAAAAAAAAAAAAATTAAAATTGAGCAAGTGGAAACTCTTGACCCTATTAGACATCAAGAAATAATTAAAGTTCGGTCCTGGCCTCAGACACTTAACACCCACACAAAAAAACTAGCTGTGTAACCTTGGACAAGTTACTTAACTCCAATTGCCCTCCAAAAAAGGCAAAAATAAAATAACTAAAGTCAAAAGAATGAAGAAAAATGAAAGAAAATGTGAAATATTTCATTAGAAGAAAATTAACCTTGAAAATAGATTTAAGAATTATTGAACTACCTGAAAATTATGCTATATATACGTGATGAGCCTACACATCATATTTTAAGACATTATAAGGGAAAACTGCCTGGATATCTGAGAACCAGAGGGCAAGACAGAAATTTAAAAATTCACTGGTTATCTCATGAAAGAGATCCCAAAATGAAAATTCCCAGGAATATTGTAGTAAAATCTCCAAGTTCCTGGGTAAAACTACTTTCTGAAAATATTATCTCCCAGGAGAAAATACCAAAAGCAGCCATTCAGATATCTTGGAGTCACAGTCAGGTCACAAAAAATTTAGCAATTACCATGATAAAGGAGCACAGAGGGCTTGGAATTTTATTTTCTGAAAGGCAAAGGAGATAGAATTACAACCAAATATAACTTACTCTCTTCCTTTAGGGGAAGAAATTAACATTTAATGAAATAGTTTTTCTAGCATTCCTAATAAAAAAAAAATCAGAGATAGCCAGAAAATTTGACATTTAAATACAAGAGAAGCATTAAAAGGTAAATCTGAAAGAGAAATCATATGATTAAATTTAGTCAGAGATTGAACTGTTTACATTCCTATATATGAAGATGGTACATATAACTCCTCTAAGAACTTTAGATGTTGTTAATACATATTAGATGGAGTCTGTTTAGAAAGAGGGTATGGTTATGAATCAAGTATGTCGATGATCTAAAAAAAATGGAGGGGTGAGAAAGAGGGATGTATTGAAGGGGAAAAGAGAAGAAGAATGGGGAAAATTATCTCACACGAAGAGGCACACAAGGGAAAGTTTTTAGAATGGAGAAGAAAATGGGGGGAAGAAGGCAATACTTTAACTTTATTCTTATCTGAAAGGGTTCAAAGAGGGGAGAATTTATATTCATATATACATATATAATATCCATATTTATATGTGTGTATACATAAGTATGTGTATATATACGTAATATATATGTACACACACTTAGTGTGGTATAGAAATCTGTCTTACAGAATAGAGGAGTAGGAGTGGAAGGGGATTAAAGAAAGGGGGAAGGGGAAGAGATAAGAAGGAATATGGATTAAAGGAGGAAGTGGTCAGAAAAATAATTGGGTCAAAGAACAAATTATAGAAACAAATAAATTTCATTAAAGAGAATGACATTAATAAGACAACAAAATTTATAGCATGCAACCAAAGCAGAACTCAGGGGAATATTTTTTTCTCTAAGTACTTACATCAAAGAGAGAAAGAGCTCATGAATGAATTGGGCATACAATTTAAAAAAATGAGAAAAAGAACAAATTAAAAAGTCCTCAATTAAACACCAAAATAGAAACCCTGAAATTTAAGAGAGAAGAAAATTGAAAGATTTTAAAAAATGGAATAAATAAAATTAGAGCTGGTTTCATGGTGTGTGAGGGGAACCCAGTAAATAGATAAAACACTGGTTAATTTGATTAAAACAAGAAGAAACCAAATTACCACTATCAAAAATTAAAAAGGTAGACTATATCACCAAGGAAAAGAAATTAAAGCAATTGTTAGGAGCTATTTTGTACCATTATATGCCATTAAAAATAACAATCTAAGAGAAATGAATATTTACAAAAATACACGTTGCCCAGATTAACAGAAGGATGAAATAGATAAATAACCCTGTTTTAGAAAAAGACTTTGAACAAGCCATAAATGAGGTCCCTGAGAGAAAATTGTCAGGACCTTATGGATTTACAAATGAATTCTACCAGCTGCTTAAAGAAGTTAATTCTAATGCTATATAAACTCTTTGAAAAAATAGGTAAAAGAGTGTCCTACCAAATTCCTTTTAATGTACAAATGTGGTTTTGATACCTGAGATGGAGGTCAAAAACAGAGAAAGAAAACCATGGACTAATTTTTTTCTAACGAATATTGAGGCAAAAATTTTAAATAAAATAGCAGCAAGGAAACTACAGTGATATATCAAATCTCATACACCATGACCAAGTTGGATTTATGCCATGAATGCAGGGCTAGTTCAGTATTAGAAAAACCATCAACATAGTTGACCATGTCAGTAACAAAAAGCAACAAAAATCATGTGACTATATTATAGATGGCAGAAAAGTTTTTTTGGCAAAATACAACCATTCCTACTAAAACCACTTTTAGAAAGCATGTAAATAAATGTAGCTTTTCTTAAAATGATGAGTAGTACCTATCTAAAACCAAGAGCAATCATTTTCCTGCAATGGAGAAACTTTTCCAGTAAGATCAAGGGTGAAGCAAGATTATCCATTATCACCATTATTATGGTAACAATATTGTACTAGAAATAATAGCTATAACAATAAGATAAGAAAAAAAATAATCAGAGTAAGAGTAGACAACAAGGAAACAAAATAAGCACTCTTTTTCAGATAATATGATTGGGAAACCCTTAGGGAATCAAATAAAAAAATAGTTGAAACAATGAACTTCAACAAAGTTACAGGATATAAAATAAACCAACATATAAATTATCAGCATTTCCAGATATTACCAGTAAGTCCCAGCAGGATAAGACAGAAAGAGAAATTTTGTTTAAAATAACTATTGACAGTATAAAATACTTAGGATTCTACCATCAAAAACACATCCATATGAACACAGCTACAAAACACTTTGCACATAAATAAATGCAGATCTAAACAATGGAAGAAATAGTAATTGCTTATGGGGAATCTGAGTCAATATAATAGAAATGATAATTCTACCTAAATTAACTTATTTAGTACCACACCAATCAAACTACCCAAGAATCATTTTACAGATTAAAAAAAAAATTTAATTTGGAAGAACAAAAGATCTTGAAGAATATTAAGGAAATCAGTAAAAAAAATCACGATGGAAGGGTAGTCAAGTATTACCAGATTTCAAACTATATTACAAAGTGGTAATCACTAAAACAATCTGATACTGGCTAAGAAACAGTGGTGGATCAGTGGAATAGATTGTGTACACATTATATAATATTAACAACTACAATGAATACAGAGAAACTTGGAAACATTTGCATGAGCTGATGCATAGTGAAGTAAGCAGAGCCATGGAAATAATACACACAGTTACTACAACATATCGAATGGAAAGAAGCAACAACCACCAAGACACCCCAAAAGTTGAATGTTGCAAAATTACAAAGACCAAGCATGACTCCAAGAAAAGATATAAAAAGACACTTCTTCTCAGGACTTTGGAGGTCGGAGTGTGACAAGCATTGCATATATACATATATATATTTTTTAATGTATTGATTGTTTTTGCTGATTATTTTTCCTGTTCTTCCTCTTTGGGAAAAAAAAGAAAGGCTTTGTTATAGAGCATGGTTCTCTGGGATGGGGAAGGAGGAAGATACAGTGGGGAAAATCAAGGTAATGTAAAAAGATTACATTAATAAAATAATTTTTTAAAAAAGGAAACTTATCTGAAATAATATATAGTTTAAATGGGTGAATATAATACAACTAAAAACATATAATGAAAATTAGACATTATTGCATCAGGTGAATGTGTCATTAGTGTAGAATGAGTGATTTTTTGCACTAACTTGTATAAATCATAACATTAAGCAGAATAATGGTGCCATTACGCTTCACATTGCCTGGTACCTCCTAATGGTATGATAATACTTTATTGGGATGCTATAATTTAGGTAATATTTGAAGAACTTTAATAGGGTAGAACAATTTCAAATTCAACTCATTTGATAGAAAGCAAAATATAGACAGTTTTATATTTCTCATTGAGGATTTCCTTATATTTTAAAGTGGATATGGCTATGAGGGGATAGAAAATATTAAGCGACTGATTTCAGTGGCTCAAATGATGTTTACAGTATTACAATGTCCTGTTTTGATTTTTTTCAGAAAGATGTAACAGTTTGGCGAAAACCATCAGATGAATTTAGTGGATATCTGTAAGTTTATCTTCTAAAGGTAGTTTTTAATCTTAAGCTTCACATACATATATGATCACTGAATTTGTATTGGACAAGAAGTGTTAGCCTTTTGGTTTTTAGGGCTATTTTTAAAAATTAAAATAGTTCATACTACTGAATGAAGATGCTGTAGTAGAATTTGCACACTTAAGGTCCCTCCTGCTATCCCAAAAAACGTTAGAATGCACCCTGACACTCTGGATTACAATGTCCAAGACTGACCAGAATCACTAGATGTATGAGATGGACAGGGTCCATGACAAGGTCAGGGAAAGCTAGAAGTGGATGAATTGTTAGAAAGCAAAATGCTTTTGTAACGAGATAGAGTGGGGGAAAGTTAATCCTCATTTTCTGAGAAAACTCCTGAAACAATGAATGACACATATTTGAAGAAAGAGCAGTAGAATTCTTCGACTTCCTTCCTTAATAGCTTTCCCTATTCCTTTTCCCTATGAAGAATAAAGTTAAGTTTATATTTCATTAATGCTCATCCATAAAGTATCACATTAGGACCATTTATTTCAGAAAGTGAAATAGCCTCAGAAGAGGGGCCTACTTCATGATCTTTGCAATATTGGACACTGGTGACCTTGCCCTTTTTGGGATACCCTTAAATTCACAGACTTTGTTGATACTATATGATGATTGCTTACTGACTTTTCCTTATGGCTTCTTTGCTGGCTTCTCATCATCTTTTTCTTTTTTGTAACAGCAAGTACCCTAGCATCCCCAGAATGGCAGCTAGCACAGATTCTTTGATCTGCTTTTCTAAAGGAAAGTAACTCAAAAAGGGTTAACAATCTTACTTTAATCAAACACATATATCAGTTACCTAGTTCAGGGGAAAAAGTCAGCACCCTGAATTTCAGAAAATGCAAACAGGAATTAGAAGCAGACAAAAAATGCAGAGAAAATAACAGTTCAACAGACCAACATACATGGCTTCTAGCTGTATGACCATTACTTACCTATGTAGTTAGTTACCAGATGGAGAAGCACCAGCATCTGGCTGTTCAAAGCCAGGGGGCTGAAGGATTACCCAGAGTCTCATCTGGCTAAATCACACAACTCTTCCCAAAGTGAGCCCCAAAGCAAAATCTCACGTCAGGGTATATATACATCTAGCCTTCTTCAGGGTCAGAAGACATCACAACCTTGTGATGACTCACTGCCTAATCACAAAGTAACAAAAGGTGTGGTGAAAAGCAAGCCTCCCCTAAGCAAACTTCTCTTGTTGGGCTCCAAGTGAGGCCCAGGGCAGGGAAGATCTTCCAATTCCCTAGGCCTATTAAGGGGTGGGGAAGGTCTTCAAATTCCCTTACCATTACATTCTTAAACATAGATATCTGTCAAGGTTCTATCATAAGCTTTTCTGCTTTTCCATTTTTGTCCGCTGGCAATCTTCTCTACTCTTTCAATCATTACCCCCAAATGCCCTCCAAATGTAGGGTTCCTATAAGGTAAAACTTGGCAAGAATTAGTTATCTAAAAGGGAAATGCACTGCTTAAAGGAGATAATGAGTTCTTCCTCAGCAAAGGATGGATGACAAATTGCCCATAATATTGTAGAGGAGATTCAGATTCATTGTGGACTGGATGGCCTCTGAGGTTTCTTTCAACATTGAATTTCTGTGATTCTGAGGTAAATTTTTGGTGAATTTATTTGAAGCAACCTAAGAAATATTTAGTTAAATCCCCTCATTCGACAGATAATTAGTCCCAGAAAAAAATGAATGACTTATTTAAAGTCATAACTGGTACATGAAAGAGCCAGGACTATAATAGGTTATGACAGAATCTTTTGATGTCGCTCTGCTGCTTAAAAACCTACTGTTCCTCATTACTAGTTTGTTATTCAAGGTTCTCCCCATGCTTGCTTCTGCTTGCTTTCTCAGAATTATCTTTCCTCCTTTACACACTTCATTCTACTCAACTAATTATTCCATGAACTTAATTGTCTATCTCAGACTATCTCTGTGCATTTTTAGATGCTGTCCCTGTTATCTGGAGTGAACTCTCTATTTTTCTGCCTCTTAGAAGAATATGTACCTTTTTTTAGGATTAGTTCAGGGTTTAAGTTGGAATTAGTTTAGGATTTAAGTTCATGTTCTCTGCTAAGCCTTCCCTGATTAATCTCCTCAGTCATTAATCCTCCTCAAAAGATTTTATGTTTACATAGTTGCTTCTAAGTAGAAGGTAAATTCTTTTTTTTTTTCCTTTTTGGAGGGCACCTGGGGTTAGGTGACTTACCCAAAGTCACATAGTAGTTTTTGTGTTAAGGGTCTGAGTCCAGATTTGAACTCAGGTCCTCTTGACTCCAGGGCCAGTGCTCTATTCGCTGCACCACCTAGCCGCCCCAGAATGTAAATTCTTTAAGGGCAAAAACTATTTTTTGTCATATTCACAGCACAGTGTCTCTCAGATACGTTGTGTGTGTATACACATATGTGTATAAATGTATTTATAGACATATAGGTATACCTATGTGTATATATGGAGATATATAGATATGTTTGTTGAACTAAGTTAAATTGAAACGAGGTCCTTTGACTTCTTATGCAGTATACATTCCTATACTGCAGTGCCTTATTAAGATAATCATTGTTACTGCTACTTCCCTTGATGATTAATCATGTATTGCCTTATATCTCTTGTGTTTTTGTAGTTAATGTTACTTAACTTTTGTTAGCATCCCTTGTTTCACAAACTTGATTTAATTTTCTTAGAGAAAGGATTGTCTTATATATCCTTGAACCATTCCACCACCCACCCTCCCCATCCCCCCATTAGCATACAGCACTTTGTACATAGTAGGATCTTAACAAATATTTTGTTGATTTAAAATTACTTAATTTGTAGGGATTTTGTTTTACATCCTTTTCCAGCTGTCTGCAGGTCCTAAAACAGAATCTATTAGAGATATCCTTGGCCCAGAGTTTGTTTAAAGTCCAAAGGGAAATAGTATGTTTAGTACCAGTAGGATATTACTGAATGAATGTGCAATAACAATATATATGTGTCCTAACCCCAGAATGGTAGCAGTATGCAAGCTTTTATGCTCTTTGTGATTTAATGAGATTTTCATGGTATTTATGTCAAGATAATACAGTTCAGACAACTGTATGCTACTAGGTCAAGGAAATGAAGGAAGTGTGTAGAACAAAGTTATGAAGTGATATTTTCATGATGTACACCCCGCTCTTAAACTTCTCCTTCAGATTTCCTTTATTCATTCAGAGTCATTTCTGCTTTACAAAAGATAACAGAAATGTTTCTCTAATAACATTTAACATCTATTTCTCTAGTTACAAAGTCCAAGGTGTCATGGAGGATGTTACTAACAACGTTATAGATCATATACGTCCGGGGCCTTGTCGCCTGGATTGGGACAGCTTAATGACTTCCATGGACATTGTTGAGCAGTTTGAAGAGGTAAATCATTTCTCTAAGAAGACATTGAATGTGTTTGCATGTATGGTGCTCTGGGAGTCACAAGTGACATCAGTAAAGACTCGTGGTAGGATCCTGTGCATCCTCTCAAAGAAACCAAAGTCACTGAAGTGAATTTGTAAATAAAATAAACCCATTCGGAATTTGGAGTTTGCTTGCCCATGTCACAAAACCCTTATGACTGGGAACACCATTATCTCTTCTTTTGTAAATAGTGTTACAGTGGGAAGAGAGTGAAACTTAGGAGTCACAGAGCCTGAATTCCACTTGTGTGACCTTAGGAAAGTCACTTCCCTGCTCTGGGCCTAAGTCTTCTTCATCCAAAAAAAAATGTGATAGAAGAAGAGAAGGGCCTTCAAGGTCCCTTCAAGCTCTAGATCTAAGATTCTCCCTCATTTGTAGCATGAACATTCTAAAAGCATAGCCTTCCTCTCCAGGGTCCGTGCATGTATGCAGATGTTCCATTGACAATTAGTCCTTGAAATCAGATCAAAAAACACCTTAACAAGTAGAGAACTGGATGGTCAAGTTTTACAAAGGTGTAATTCCTTATTATACTCGCTCTTTTCGTTTTTCGGGTTTTTTGCTTTTTGGAGGGGGGGAAGGAAGGACGATTGGGGTTAAGTGACTTGCCCAAGCTCACGTGGCTAGTTTTGTGTTAAGTGTCTGAGGTCGGATTTGAACTCAGGTCCTCCTGACTCCAGGGCTGGTACTCTATTCACTGTGCCACTTAGCCACCCCTAGCCAGTCATTTTAGTTCCTTTCTTTCCTTTGTCTTGTAGAATTTCTGTGTGATGCGTTACACTACTGCTGGGCAGCTGTGGAACCTCATTGCGCCAAGAGAGTTTGTTGATTTCTCCTATACAACACAGTATGAAGATGGGCTTTTGTCATGTGGTAATAATCTCAGACCTATATTGCTTTTATGTCTCTTTGGATTAAGTCAGTTATTTATTAAATGGATATTCTTTTCTGTGTTCTCTCTATATTTTATCTGTTTTAATTATTGACGTAATTGATATTAAACAATAATAATTAATAAGATGTGAGTGGCTGTTGAATTGCAATCACTGTTATAAGGCGGTGGCTTTTTTTTTTTTTTGCAGATTTGGGTTTCACAACTCTTAAAGAAAGCAGGGTTCCCTTTACTTAAGTCTCAGAACTACTGGATCTGGGTCATAATAGGAAAATTTGTGGTGGTATATGTAGCTATCTAGTTGGTTTTTTTGTGATTCCAAGCAGTACTTTTCCTTTCAATCTTGGGAAACTGTCCCAAGTGAAATTCTTTGCTTCCTAGAGAGTTTCTTTTGCAGATAAAGTAATAGCTGCTATGTTTACAAAAGTTGGTGTTTGCAGATAAGCATGATCTTAAGTATCTTAGCCAACTTAGATTTTGTATTTTGGGAGTAACCAGAAGTAACTTCTCTGCATCTGGCTTCCGTGGGCAGTCAAGAATTGGCCCAAAGTCCGTGGCTCCCCAGGAGTTTACGGACAATTTCTTTTGCGTTTTGCCACTTAGGTTCTGACTACTGACCTCCCTGGCTTCCTTTAAGTCCAATCTTTTATTAAAGCCTTCCCCAATACCTCTTAATTCTAGTACCTTCCCTTTGTTAGTTATTTCCTATTTATTCTGTACAAAGCTTACTATATTTAGTATGTGTGTGTGTATATATAGAATATAGATTATTTATTATTATATATTAATGATATAATAACATATTTAGTTTATATATATATTTAGGTGATATATTTGTTTGCAGGTTGTCTCCACCATTACATTGTAAGCCCTGTGAGAACAGGGACTGTTCATCTTTTGCCTCTTTTTGTTGCCCAATCCTTAGCACAGTGCTTGGAATACAGCAGGTGCTTAATAAAATGTTCATTGGTTGATGTATCACTAAAATGATTGGTGATTAATTTTCTCAGTATGAAAAATAGGAACAAAACTTAGGTAGGAAATCCTCATATCCTTTGAATATAGTAAGTAGTTCCAAATTATTATTCTTAATAATGTTATTTTAAAATTGTTTTGTAGGTGTAAGTGTCCACTATGAAGAAGTGAGACCAGATTTTGTCCGTGGATATAATCATCCTTGTGGTTGGTTTTGTGTCCCACTTAAAGATAGTCATGATCAAAGTCTTTTGACAGGCTATATTCAGACAGATCTTCGAGGGATGCTTCCTCAGTCTGCAGTAGATACAGCCATGGCTAGCACCCTGGTAAACTTTTTTGGTGACCTCAGAAAAGCCCTGAAGGCCTAACTGAATGTGAAGCAGAATACCATGAACCCATCATCCATTCCTCTTTTCTGTATTATGTTGTAGAAATCTCAGGCTAGGTGAGAACTTTGTTGGTCTGGAGTTTGATGCTTTCTTTTATTCCTAATGCCCATAGAAGGCATTTCAATATTGCTGTAGCAGAGTTGAAACTACTATCTTGTTTAAAAACATAGAAAACTGGATTTCATCTTCTTAAGAGCTAACTAGTGTCTCAAAGTGAATATATACTGGTTGGCTTCTTGGGAATTATAAGAAGCACAAACTTCATGTTAGGATGTTTCTAAAAACTTTTTTTTTTAAATATATACTGCTTGTGTACAAAATAATTTGTTGTAGAGTCTTATGTATATTCAAAATAATTTTCTGATCTTATTGTTAAATTCATGTTTTTAAAATTCTATAATCAGTTGCTTTGAGACTGATTTAGAATGAGGTAAATTAGAGGAAACAGTCATTTCTAAAATTATTTTTCAGAAGGTCTCCTTCACTGCTAATTAATGTGCCAGTTAAGTATTAAAATGAAGAAATGTAAGGGTTTCCCACAACCCACAGTTGATACAAATAATTTAATTTATTAGAATTAAAATGTATATATGTGTCAGTAGCCAGCCATCATTCTTTTATTAAGTACCTAAGGTACACTGACTCGAGACCTCAAATACTTGAGGGTATTTGTAGGTAAACTTGGGCTCTGGCAAAAACTATAACAAAAGATCTGCTTCAGATGTGTGTGTAGCGGTAGACTTTACAGTAATATCCCATGCCAGTGCAGAACATTGGTAATGTGTCACAAAATGTTTACTTGAGAATTGCCTACAAAGAAAGACAAATCAAAGACCTGAACTCCTGTGTTTTATTTTTGGAAATAAAGCACACAGCTTCTTATGGAGCATTCTCATTGTGAATAGTAATGCAATTATAGCATAACTTAAGCCATAGCTAAAACAAATGCTTTCCTGGTGGTTATCTGCACAGCTGTGAAAAGTCATGATGACGTGAATGACCCAAATAGGGAAGTGTTCCAGTTCTACAGATGTAATCAGGTAAGGGGCTTCTTCTAGGTGATTTACTGTTGTACAAAAAAAAACTGTGAGAAAGGGATGATGGTTTAAATGTGAAATGTAGAGAATATAGGGGCAGTAACATGATGCATATGAATGTGTGTATATTTATATATACACATATACTTGCATATATAAAAAATATAACATTTTAGAATAGAGACTGCTCCTTCTATCTATGATGGTGGACTAAAGGATATTTAATTTCTGAAAACATCTTGGGTCATCCACAGCTCAGTGATTCAAGCCATGGAAGTATTAAGTAATTAATATGTCTGGACTCTTAATATGCATTTTTTTCCTCTTTGTAAAAAAAATGAACAAACTATAGCTGCTATTTGATTAAGACTATGTAAAGAATAGCAAAGGAAAAATATGTGTTAGCATTGTATTGTCAGATTCTTCTTCTTGCTTCTCCTCCCTTCACACTATGATTCAAGAACTGATGACTTCTAACCTTTCAAGGGGAAGAGATTTCCATTGATTAATTATAACTTAAAAGTCTACTGCTGCCTGAATAGATTGATCTACTCATTTTCAGATATACCAGTGTCTGTTCTGCTGTCATTAATTCATATTTCTGGGATCCAGAATGATAAATAATTACTGCTTCATCCTAGGCTAATGCTATTGCCCCCATAAAATTCTTCATGGAGATACTGAATCATTGGTGGGTTGAAAAACAGTTCTTGCATTACTTAAAAAGTCTGATTTGGCTTTAGAATTGCATGTTAGTTCATCTGGGCAGCCTGCTTTAAAAATATGACTGTCAAGTAAACCAAAGATGGCATAAACACTACTGTAGACCATGGGTTGTAAAACTTAAGAAAACAAGCCAAAGAGGTGTACCTTAGAGCAAGTGAATATTTAAACATAAGAATTTTGTGTTGATAATGTATTGAAGTTTCAGACGTTGGTGACAGAGTCACTGTTAATATATAAGATTGTGACTGATTTAGTATAATATTGATTGATTAGTGAATACACTAATTCTTCATTCTAGGAAGTGAAGTAGCAAATATTTTGAAATTTGTATTTTTCTATAGAAGTATTCCAATCTTATGTTGGGCTAATGTTAGTTAAATGGGACTTTGGAACTTTCTAGGAAGTGGGTTATTAACTGCTATCAATAAAAAGGGAATTATTTTTATGAGAAAATATCTTCCTTTGGGGAATGATTAGATTTTGATACTGGTGATTAAATAAAAATACACACATATATAAGATGTGTTTTTAACATATGTATATGGACACCTATATGTGTATGTATGTATATATACACACCTTGAGATATGCAGTTTTCTGCTATTTGTAAGCAGTTTATGTCTTAGAAACACATCTTAATGAAATTATGGGTTCAGTACTGTTGATAAAATACATGGCATCTGTGACTTACTTTTGTAAAATGTTTTGTACAGGGCACAATTATTTAACATAGGTGACATTTTGATATTTTTCAGTTTCTTGTGAAAATTGATGCTATCCTGGGGTAAATAGCATTTTCAGTATGCAGTGTTATCCTAGTATCATACTTTGCCATCATAGAAATTGTGAACATTAATAATGTTGGAAAACTATCAGCATAATGGGTCATATAAATAAGAAAACCAACAAAAAGCATATGATTTACCTCAATTGAAAAAGCCTTTAACAAAATACAACAGGGGCGGCCAGGTAGCACAGCAAGTAAGAGCACCGGCTCCAGTGTTGGGACGACCTGGAGATCGAATCCCGGGCTCAGACACTCAGCACCACACCCAGAAATAACTGGCCGTGTAACCTTGAGCAAGTTACTTAACCCTGATTGTTTAAAAAAACAAAACAAAACAAAACAAAATACAACACCCATTCCTGTTAAAAAAAAAAAAAAACAACTAGAGAGCATAGGAATAAATGAAGCTTTCTTTTAAGTGAGAAGTAATGTCTCTCAAAAACCATCAGCAAGCATTATCTGTAATGGGGATAAGCTGGAAGCCTTCCTAGCAAGCTCAAGAGAGAAGCAAGAATGTCCATTATCATCACTATTATTCAGTATTGTACTAGAAATGCAAGCTATAGCTATAAGAGAAGAAAAAGAAAGGAATTAAAATAGGCAAATGAAGGAAACAAACTATCACTGCAGATGATGTGATATACTTAGATGTTATATGATGTTATACCTAGAGAATCATCCAAAGAAAACTAGTTGAAATAATTAACAACTTCATCAGAGTTGCAACATATAAAATAAACCTTCATAAACCATCAGCATTTCTATATATTACGAACAAAGTCCACAACAAAATATAGAAAGGGAAATCCCATTTAAAATAGCTATAGAAAATAGGAAATACTTGGGAGTCTACCTGTCAAGACAAACCTAGGAACTGTATGAACACAATTACAAAACACATCACACAAATAAAAGTCAGATCTAAACAACAGGAAATATATTAATTGTTCATGGGTAGGCTGAGCCAATATAATAAAAATGATAAATCCACCTACTTGTTCAGTGCCATATCAAGCTATTAAAAAGTTACGTGAATAATTATTATTATGTAATACTAAAGTGGCCTAGGTGTACCAGATCTCAAACTTCATTATAAAGTGGCAGTCATCAAAACGGTATGATAGTTGCTAAAGAAACAAGAGTGGTGGGTCACTGGAATATATTAGGTATACAATATGTAGCAATTAATGACCACAGTACTGTAGTGTTTGATAAACCCAAAGACCCAAGCTTTGGGGACAAAAGCAAATTACTTGGCAAAAACTGCTAGAAAAATAGGAAAACGATATGGCAGAAACTAGGTATAGAGCAACATCCTACATTGATACGCCAAAATGAGGTCAAAATGGGTACATGATTTAGACATAAGTGGTGATAAACCATAAACAAATTAGGAGAGCATGAAATAGTTTACATGTCAGGTGCATGTATAGGGGAAGAATTTAGGACCAAACAAGATAGAGCATTTTGGAAATGTAAAACGGATAATTTTGATTATATTAAAAAAAAGTTTTTGCATAAATAAAATCAATGGAACCAAAATTAGAAGGAAAGCAGAAAGCAGGGAAAATGTTTACTTCCAAGTATCCCTGATAAGAGCCTTACTCCTCAAAAACAGAGAACTAAGTCAAATTTATAATGTAAGTCATTCCCCAAATGATAAATGGTCAAAGTATGAAAAGCAGTTTTCCGACAAGTCAAAACCATGTGTAGTCAGATGAAGAAATACTCTTAAAAGACACTTAATTAGAGAAATGCAAATTAAATCAATTCTGAAGCACCACCTCACACTGGTCATTTGCTAATGTGACAGGGAAGATGATAAATGTCGGAGGGGATGTGGGGAAACTGAGGCACGACTGCACTCTTGGAGTTGTAAATTGATGCAACCATTCTGGAGAGCAGTTTGGAACTGCTGAAGTGCTATAAAGCCGGGCATACTCTTTGATCCAGCAATATAATTGCTAGGTCTGTATCCCAAAGTGATTTCAAAACATGGAACCTCTTTGTTCAAAAATAAAGAAGTCCTTTTGTAGTGGCTAAAAATTGGGAATTGAGGAGATACCCATCAATTGGGGAATGGCTGAACACATAGTGGTATTTAATTGTAATCGAATATTACTATGCCATGAGAAATGATGAGCAGGGTTATTTCAGAAAAACCTAGAAAGACTTACATGAATTGATAATGGAGTGAAGTGAGCAGAACCAGGAGAACATTGTACACAGTAATAGTAATATTTTTTTCTTTTTTTTTGGAGGGCAGTTGGGGTTAAGTGACTTGCCCAAGGTGACAGGACTAGTAAGTGTTAAGTGTCTGAGGCTGGATTTGAACTCAGGTCCTCCTGACGCCAGTGTCGGTGCTCTATTCACTGTGCCACCTAGCCGCCCCAAGTAATAGCAATATTTTGTGATGAATACTGTGAATGACTTAGCTGTTGTCAGCAATACAATGATCCAAGACAATCCCAAAAGACTCAAGAAAAATGCTGTCTGCTTCCAGAAAGAACTGATGGCATCTGAATACAGACTGAAGCATATTATTTTTCACTTTCTTTCTGTTCAAGTTTTCTTATGCAAAATGACTTAATATAGAAATGTTTTATATGATTGCACTTGTATAACCTATATCAAATTGCTTAGCCTCTCAGGGAGGGGACAGGGAAGGGATAGACTTTGGAACTAAAAGAAAGATTGTTAAAAATTGTTTTTACTTGTGATTGGAGAAAAAAATAAAATATTTTAAAATGTTTGGAAAGTGTTTTGTCCTCGTCTGTAACACGTGAATGTGAAGACTTTTTAAACTCCCTATCTCACAGGATTTGGGGGAGAATTTAGACTTTAAAGTGCTACATAAATAAGAGGTATTTAAAGTTTAAATATCTTTGTACCAGATCCATCAATTTTAATACTTAAACATAATATTTCTTTTCACTGAATAACATTTCCTCCACACAGGTTGAATTAACTCACCAGAAGCACAAAATTTATAATTGAAGTAGGGATTGCAGCTTCAGTAAAGAAGATAAGATAATGTAATTAATTAGTTATGCATTCACTCTTTATAGTACTCACTAATGCAGGTAGAAACTTTATAGTTCCATCAAAAGGAAACTAAAGCTTGTTGTATCAGTGTTAAAACAATTTGTTGTTTCACTTATAATTTTTTTTCATTCTTCAAATGCTTTATTAACTTCTGATTTACATCATTCATTTCTGCCAGATTTTGAGTTACAAATTTTCTCTGTTTTTCCCCTACTCACCGCCCCAAAATAGTAGTCCCACAGGATATCCCCTTCTCCAATCTGATCTCTCCCATATCTTCTCCCATACCCCCTTCGACTTTTCCAGTAGGGCATGGTAGATCTCTATGCCCCAGTGCCTGCATATCTTATTTCCCAATAATAGTATGTATGTATGTATGTATATATATATATATATATATATATATATATATATATTTAACATTTGATTTTGAAACTTTGAATTCCAGATTCATTCCCTTCCTCCCTTGTCACCCCCCCTTACTGGGAAGATAAGCAGTTCAGTATAGGTTATACATGTGTAGCTAATGAAAAACATTTACATAGTAGATATATTGTAAAAGACTGACTATATTTCCCTCCCCTCTATCCCACCTACCACTTGTTCTATTCTCTACTTTGATCCCATCCCTTTTCAAAAGTGGGTGCGTCCAACTTCCCTCCCCCCCAGCCTGCTCTCCCATCATCCCCCCTCTCATCTCCTTCCCCCCTACTCTCCTGGAGGGTGAGACACCCTATTTAGTGTGTATGTCATTTCCTCCCCGAGCCAAATTCAATGAGAATTTTGCCTTCCTATTCCCCTCCCTTGTAACCATTTTCCCTTGCCTCTTCTATATGAGATAGTTTACCCCATTCTGTCTCTCACCATCTCCTCTCATTATAATCCTCTCTGACCTCTTAATTGTACCTTTAAAGTATCTTCACTTCCTATTAAATTGGTCCTGTGCCCTCTATCTATGTATACCTGTAAACATACATACACTGTAGCAGGAAGCACCCAGCATCCCCAGGGTGGCTGCCAACACAGGTTCTTAGATCTGCTTCCCTAAAGGAAAGCAATTCAAAATGGGTTAACAAGCTTACTTTAATCAATCAAACATGTATCATTTACCTTGTTCAGGGGAAAAAGTCAGCACCTCGAACTTCAGAGTATACAGACTATAAGTTACAAGAAAACAAAAACATATCAAGCAGACAGGCCTCCAAACTGTACAACCATTACATATATCCATACCAAATCACAGTTACCAGAGAGGGAAGTATCAACATCTGGGTTTTCAAAGCCAGGGGGGTCGATGGCTGCCCAGAGTCTCATCTGGTCAAATCACACAACACTTCTCAAAGTGAGCCCCAAAGCAAAGCCTCACATCAGGGCTTATATAGCCTCCTGGGTCAGAGAATGTAACAACCTTCTTGACCCACTGCCCAATCACAAAGTATCTCCTGAGAAACAAGCCTCCCACCACAGGCTCCAGGAGCACTTAAGCCTAGGGTCAGGGAAAATCTTAAAAATTTGCATTCCTATTACATACACACATTCACATGTGTATTCATACACCCGTGTACCCTCCGATATATATATATATTCCCTTCAACTATTTTCATACTGAGAAAAGTTTCATCAGTTACAATTATAATTTTTCCATGTAGGAATGTTAATAGTTCAACTTTGATAACTTCCTTATGATTTCTTTTCCCTGTTTACTTTCTCATGCTTCTCTTGTATCTGAATGTCAGATTTTCTGTTTAACTCTGATTTTTTCATCAAGAATGCTTAAAAGTCCTCTATTCCACTGAATGACCATATTTTCCCCTGAAACATGATACTCAGTTTTGCTGGGTAGGTGATTCTTGGTTTTAATCCCAGCTCCTTTGCCCTCCAGAATATCATATTCCAAGCCCTTCTGTCCCTCAGTGTAGAAGCTGCCAGATCCTGGGTTATCCTGATTGCGTTTCCACAATATTCAAATTGTTTCTTCCTGGCTGCTTGTAATATCCTCTCCTTGATCTGGGAATTTCAGAACCTGGCTATAATATTCGTAGGAGTTTTCTTTTTGGGATCTTTTCCAGGAGGTGATTGGTGGATTCTTTCAATCTCTATTTTGCCCTCTGGTTCTAAAACATCAGGGCATTTTTCCTTGAGAATTTCTGGAGGATGATTTCTAGGTTCTTTCTTTGATCATGGCTTTCAGGTAGACCAATAATTTTTAAATTATCTCTCCTGGATCTATTTTCCAGGTCAGTGGTTTTTCCAGTGAGATATTTCACATGGCCTTCTATTCTTTCATTTGTTTGGATCTGTTTAACAGCATCTTGATTTCTCATAAAGTCATTAGCTTCCATTTGCTCCAATCTAATTCTGAAGCAATGATTCTCCTCAGTGAGCTTTTGAGATTCTTTTTCCATCTGGCAAATTTGGCTTTTTAAGACATTTTTCTCCTCATTGCCTCTTTGAGACTCTTTTGCCATTTGAGTTAGTCTGTTTTTTAAGGTGTTATTTTCCTCAGTCAGGCTGACTCTCATTTCCTAATTTTCTTGCATCATTCTCATTTCTCTTCCCAATTTTTCCTCCACTTTTCTTATCTGCTTCTTAAGGTCCTCTATGGCCTATAACTAGCTTGTATTTTCCTTTGAAGCTTTTGGTGCAGGAGTTCTGAATTCACTGTCTTCCTCCTGTTCCATGCTTTGCTCCTTTTTGTCCCCCAAATAGGAGTCTAATGTTGGATACCTCTGTTTGCTTTGCTTCCTTTGCCTGGTCATGTTGCCACTCAATTACTGGACTTTTGGGCTTTTTGCCACAGTAGAACTCTGCCACCAGACAGGGGAGCTTTTGTCCCAAACGCTGGGTTTTCTCAGTTGCCAGAGGTATTAGATGGGTGCCCTCCCTGAAGCCTCTACATACTCTGGCAAGCTGGTCACACACCCCAGGACATCCACCCTGGACCACAATCCAGATCCAAGCAGGTTAAACCAAGAGCGATTACCTCTCAGACTAGTGCTTGGTCCCCCTATACTCTGAAGGCCAGGAGCTGAAGCTGCCATGTGGCAGAGGCTGTACTGCAGCCCTCAGCGCCTTCTCACCCCGGGGGCAAAAGCCAATGCACTCCCAACTACTGGGTCCCTAAGTCCAGACTGCACTGACCTTTCACTTTGTCCTTAGCATCTATGTGTTGATAATTCTGGAAATAGCCACAGCTGCTGGTAACCTGGAGTCCCTCCAGCATTCGGCTGCTCAGACCCGCCCTGGGGCTAAAACCTCATCATGGAGCTGGGCTGGGTCCCAGAGCTCTGTGCTAGCCGATTCCTGCCGGCCTGCCGGGCTGTCCTCAGCGGGAGGTTAGCTTCTCTGTGTCATTTTGTGGGTTCTGCAGCTCCAAAGTTTGTTCAGAGTCCCCTTTTACATGGATTGGAAGTGGTGAGAGCTGGAGCCACACAGAGGTCCTGTTTCTACTCTGCCATCTTGTTTCCACCCCTCAATGATAAATTTTTACATTTATAATACAAGCAAAAATTGTTCAGTTGTTCAATTGAGGGAATAGTGTTCTATAGAGCAAATTTTGAGAAATCTTCATAGACCTGGGCTCTTTGCCTAGGGCTACTGCAGATGCACCCACATGTATTTTTATTTTTTTATATTTACCAAACTAATCTTTACTGATTATAGCTGTACCATGTAATAACTCAATGTGTTAAGTCATAATCATTTATAAGCAATTGAAGGTTTTGGTAGCCTATCATATCATTTACACTCACCAAACATAGGATTTCCAGTAAAGCATGGACGTAGTATACTGTCCCTACCCTCAGCAAGACCTGTCTAAAAATATTTTCCCCTCCATCTACCCTTAGCCTTGCTAAAACCAAAGTAGGCATAAGTTTTAAGTGAAAAGCCATTCTCTTATACAGCAAAAGTAAGTCCAACTTTAACATTACATTTCCTCATTTGATCATCAAGAACTCTGCAATATAAGGGAAGGCATTTCCATTTTACTGATGAGAAAAAAAATCTAGAGAGAAATTTATTCATGTTCTTACTGCTGCTCAATGGCAGACTAGAAACCAGATAGGAGATCTTAAATGTAGTGGGAGCTTAATGTAAAGAGGAGACTCACATGGAATGAAGAGGAGTTTTTGTTTTTGTTTTGTTTTGTTTTTTGCCTTTTGAAGGGCAATTGGGGTTAAGTAACTTGACCAAGATTACATGGCTAGTTTGTGTGTGTGTGTGTGTGTGTGTGTGTGTGTGTGTGTGTGTGTGTGT
>NW_027185903.1:3753799-3778696 GCF_028583685.1 Petaurus breviceps papuanus | reverse complement strand
TGTGTGTGTGTGTGTGTGTGTGTGTGTGTGTGTGTGTGTGTGTGTGTGTGTGTTAAGAGTCTGAGGCCAGAACCAAACTCGACTCCTCCTGACTCCGGAGCCGGTGCCTTACTCACTGTGCCACCTAGCCGCCCCTGAAGAGGAGTTTTGAATGTTAATTTCTTAAGTCATTTTAAATGATTAAATGAAAAAATATTTATTGCATAATTGAAGAAAAACTAAAATAGGTAGATTTTATTAGACTATTACAATTATAGGAATTTATATGTGAAATTGGGATTTGCATTTAACTGATGAGTATGCCTTAATTTGAATCAATTCATAAACATTAAACACTACGTATTTTACACTGTGCTAAATGCTGAATGAGGGAAGTGTATTTATTTTGTCACTATAAAATGTATTGTAAAAAAAAATTTCCAGAGACTGTTAGTTTTTAATGAAACTTAGAAGTAGCTTTGGTGTAAATTTGCTTCATATTTTGAGCTACTGGGAGCACTGAATAAACCCTCAGATTTCCTCAATTTCTAATGCTTCATCTTCAAAGAAGTCCGCACAGGGTAACTGACTTCTTCATCAAAAGATACAATCCTGGAAACTACAATGAGATTAATAAAATGCAGGAAACAAACATTGTCTCCTACCAATGAATCCACAATTTTGTTATTCATTGATACTTATTAATTTTTTTTTGGTAAAAGATAAGCAGGGAAATGATGAATATATTCTATCTTCATTACAGTGATACTAAAATAAATACTAAATCACTTTTAACATCCCTAGACTTTAAATAATTACATTGTTTAGCTACAAATTATGGTGCTAAAGCCATATGAGCCAAAATTTTTTGTGTGCCTCAAACCTGACATATTAAGAAAAAATTATGTGTTGTCACCCCTTTTTGAGTGGGTCTAGAAAGAACCAGGAGAAATAGGCTGGCTTCTGGGGACAGGAATCTGATAATTTTTTTAAGCTAGTTAAAGCTCTGAGGTTAATGGTGATGTGTGGGGTACCACTGACCAAAAACATCTAAGAACCAAGAAAGAAGAATATCCTGGTGCCAGTGATGAGCGCAGCATATTATGCCAAAGAAAACAAACATGCACTTTAATCAGTACAACAAAGTCACTACCATTGACAGTGGAGGTAGGTTGAAGTCAGAGGATGCCTACTCAGTATTAATAGCTTTGGCTGTAGTTGTTAGGGTTGGTGCCACAAAGCACTTGGCAGGATTGAAAGCTTTTGGCAGATACTGTGTTTCATCTCTTTTGGGGGAAAGTGGGGAGAGACAGGTAATTTCTATAACTATAGGAAGAAAGGATGCTGCTTGAAGTCATTTTTTGTATTTTAGGAAATGAGCAAAGAGTAAATGCTACTACAATTAATATTGATACCTGCAATTGTCTACTTTTGATGATATGAAAGAAATTGCAAAATGGGAAGATATCAGATTATTTGATTGGTTCTGATGATGCTCTGATTTATTTGGTGATGTTTCACCCTTGAAGCTTTATTTTCGTTAGGTGTTTTCTTAGGCTCCTGTTCCATATTATGTTATTAGACTGTAAGCTCCTTGAGAGCAGAGATTTTTTTTTTGCCTTTATTTGTATCTCTAGTGCTCAGCACAGATAAAAGCATAGATAATAAGCACTTAAATACTTGTTGATTTACTATTGACTCATTTAAAAGTAGGAGAGATGGTTGAGAAGAGTGTTGTTGAGTGATTTCAGTTGTGTCCAACACTTTGTGAACACATTTGGGATTTTCTTGGCAAAGATATGAGGGGTTTGCCATTTCCTTCTCTAGCTCATTTTACAGATGGGGAAACTGAGGCAAAACAGGGCTAAATAGCTTGCCCAGGGACTCACAGCTATTAAGTGTCTGAGGCTAGATTTGAACTCAGGTCTTCCTGATTGCAGGCCTGGCACTCTATCCAGTATGACAACTACCTGTCCCATTAGAAGAGTATTGGGTAACTACAAAGAAAAAGTAGCCCAGATGAAAAACTAAAGACTGTATAATCCACTATTCGATAGATAGACAGACAGTCAGATAGATATATACTAGACCTCTGTGTTTCTATACATATAGGATTTTATTTAATTTATTTAATTATTTAAATTTTAAAAATTATTCAAATTTAAATTATTTTAAATAAATAAATTATTTAATTTAATTTCTATACATATAGGATTTTAAATCCCCTGAAAATTCTTTCTTTTTATTTTCTTATTCTCAGGCAAGAGGTGGCATGGAAAAATGGATAGAAATCTTGCTTCAGAGTTAGAAAGATTTAGGTATAAGTCCAGTAATAGTTTGGCTATGTAATCCTAGACAAATAACCTTAGTGTCCCAAGAAACTCAAAAACTATCACTTAATTTTTCTGTGACATGATGGTCTTCCAATTATAAATTTATGATACTATGAAGTCATAGAGAGGTATCAATCTGAAATGGTGGATTAAGGTACTCATTGGAAACTATGTTAATCAATGAAATCACAGTTCTGGGAAGAAAAAAAGGAAGAAAAGAAGAAAAAGAAGGAAAGAAAGAGGAAGGAGAGAAGGGAAAGAAAGGAAATTTTCCTGAAATATTTGAAAGAATTAATAATAATAACAATTATTATTGTTATATTTTGTTACTATAATTATATACAATTGTATAATATATAAATGTTATTGTATAATATATAAATATTATTGTATAATAACAATAACAAGGACAAATAAGAGCTCATGTTTCTATATCACATTCCTGTTTACAAAGTATTTTCACCATCTTCTCTGACCTTTACAACAACTCTGAAGTTGGTAATAAGATGATAAGATCATAGAACAATTACAATAACAAGGATACTAAAGAATCTGTCCCAAAAGGGAAAAAAAAAAAGATTATGCCAAAGTATCTGCACACAAAGCCTCAAACAAAAGCCAATTAATCAAACATTTATTGAGCAACTACTATCTGTCAGGCACTGTGATAAGCACTGGAAATAAAAAATAAAAGCAAATATATTTTTTTTAATCTAAAGGAACTTACAATCTAATGCAGGAAACAACATGCAATCAAATGTATAGCAACAAATATTAAGCAAGCTATATAGAGAATAAATAGGAAATAAAAGGAAGGCATTCGAATTAAGGGATGTGGGGAAGTCTTCCAGTAAAAGATGGGATTTTAGTTGGGGTTTAAAGGAAGCTATTTCAGGTATAAGGGACAGCCAGAGAAAATACCCAGAGCTGAGAGATGGAGTGTGATTGTTTATGTAATAGGCAGGAGACCAATGTCACTTGATGGAAGAGTACATGTTGGAGAAGAACATATAAGAAGACTGGGGGAGGGGAGGGGACCCCTAGGTTTATGAAGAGCTTTGAATGCCAGACAGAAAATGTTTGTATTTGATCCTGAAGGCAATAGGGAATGATTATAGTTTATTTGGGAAGGTATGTGTGACATGATCAGACTTTCATTTTAGGAGAATCACTTTGTGGCTAAATGAAAGATGGATTGGACCATAGAGAGAGTTGAGTCAGGCAGATCTACCAGTAGGCTTTTGTAATAATTCAAGCATGAAGTGTTGAGGGTCTTCACTAGAATGGTGGTGTCAGAAAAGAGAAATTTAAGGAGGGAAAATGAGTTCTGTTTTGGACCCTAAGTTTTAAGGTATCTACAGGAATCCAGTTTGAGGTTTCTGAAAAGCAGCTGGAGATGCCAGATTGGAGGTCAGAAGAGAGACTGAGGCAGGAAAAGTATGTTTAAGAATCATCAGAATAAAATTGGTAATTAAATACATGGAAGCTGATGAGATCCCCAAGTCAAGTAGTAAAGAGGGAGAAGAGAGGACCCAGGACAGAACCTGGAGGGATACCTATGATTAAAGAGTGTGATTTGGAAGAGGATCCAGCAAAGGAAAAGAGAAAGAGAGGTCATACAGGTAGGTATGAGACTTAGGTCAAAGAGACTTAGCAATTTCCACATCACCTGTCTGTCAAAAGGGAGAATCCACATTTCCCCAGACCTGTCTGGGTAAACACAATGAGCAGGAATCTAACCTTTAACTTAAACTTAGAGTTTTTTTAAAAATACTATCTTTGATCAGCTCAAAGTTAAAACCTGGGTAAGTCTTTGAGAAATACTTCCTGCATGGGTTGATTTCTATATGAGGAAGTAGAAAAAAATCTTGGTCCTGATTCAATAATTAGTTATTGATACAAGAGAGAAATAATAATTTGTTTCAAGAGAAAGTGGCAGCATTTTTTTGTAGATGGCCTTTTCAAGGAGTTTAAATACAAAAAAGGGTAAGAGATAAAGGATGATAGCAGAGCTGGGTGGATCAAGTGAGAGTTTTCTCAGGATGCAGGAGAGATGGATTTGTTTCTTGGCAGCAGAGAATGAGCCAATAGACAGACTGAAAATGAGTAAAAGTGGGGCAGCTAGGAGGTGCAGTGAGTAGAGAACCGGCCCTGGAGTCAGGAGGACTTGAGTTCAAATCCGGCCTCAGACACTTAACACAAAAAAACTAGCCATGTGACCTTGGGCAAGTTACTTAACCCCAATTGTCCTCCAAAAAAAAAAAAAAAGAAAATGAGTAAAAGATTGGAGGAACAACAGAGTAGGCAATTTATTGAAGGAGATGGGATGGAATGGGACAAGTAGAGGGACTGAACAAGTAGAAGGATTAGTCTTTGTAAAGAACAAGGTCACTTCTTCATTTGAGACAAGGTGTGAAGGAGGAAATATTGGCAGAAAGCATCTGAACGATAGATGAGGAAAATTAAAAAAGAAGGAACCTTCAGTGAATGATCTCCATTTTTTCTGTAAATGAGGTTTTCAGCTGAGAGAGTGGAAGATGGAGAGCCATGGGAGGTTTGAGGAAGAAAAAGTTGGGAAAAGCCACTGTGGAGAGTGGAAGAGTAAGCTGATAAAGGAAGTATAGTAGGATTGCTTAGCACCAGTGAGGTTGTATAATATAAATTGACAGTGGACCCAATCAATACTTGTATAATTTTCTCCATTTTCCTTCAGTAGCATGTATGTAGGAGCTAAGACAACAAATTGTGGGAGTGATCCAAGACTGAGAATATGACAAGGAGTTAAGGATTCAAGAGCAGAATACATTGTAGAGTTGAATTGATTCACCATGGGGTCAAGATAAGGAGAAGAGAATTGAGTGGTTAGTGCTGGGAGAGAATTGAGAGGTTAAGGGAGTGGAGGTCATGGTGTGGACAAAAAAATAGGGTTTTACAAAGTTTTACAAGACTATGGTTGGAAAGGGGGATTTTGGAATTATTGAACAAAGATGTAGTATATTTGTGGAGGATGGGAAAATCAAGGCTATTTCAACTAGAATTTTTGGTAGAAATGAAGCAAGAGTTTAAAAATATTTTCATAAGTGAACTGAGAGCTGTAGCAGAAAAAAGTGGGTAAAAAAAGATCTATGTATGAAAGAATTGGAAAGAAATTAAGTTTGGTATAAAAAATAAAAATTTACCCATGTGACAAATGCCCTGAAAATTAGAAAAGAATAACTCCATGAAACAAGAAATATTAAAACAAGTCAACAAAAAAGTCACAAGATTGAAAAAAATAAAGGAAAATGCAAAGCATCATAACAAAAGCAAGTAATCTGGAAAACAAACTGAGGAGAGATAGTGTAAGAATCATTGAACTAGCTGTCTAAAATAAAGCAGTTAGTCATCATATTTCATAAAAAGGAGATGGCCCAGATCTCTTAGAACCAGAGGGCAAAGTGGAAATAGAAAGAATCCAAAAGTTATAAACATTATATCCAAACTCCAGAGCCAAATCAAAACAGCCAGAAAGGAAAACAAAATTCAAATACTCCACCAGTCAGGATCACACACCAATTAGCAGCCACCATTCCAAGGGAACCAAAAACTTAGAATATAGTGCAGTATTTCAGAAAGCTAAGGATAGAGACAACCAAGAATAACCTACAAAGCAAAACTGAGTACTATCCTACAGCAAGGAAAATTGAATTTTAGTGAATTAGAGAACTTTTAAGCATTCTTGATAAAAAGACCAGAGCTGCATAAAAATTTTGAGTACAAACACAAGAGTTAAGAAAAATACAAAAAGGTAAACATGAATGAGCAATCATAAAAGACTAAAAAAAAGGGATAAACTACTTTCTAATATGGAGGAGATATACATGTGTCTCCTCAGAACCTTATCATGAGTCATCATATAGAAAGTCTAGGAGCAGCTATATGGTACAGTGAGTAAAGCACCGGCCCCAGAGTCATGAGGACCTGGGTTCAGATCCAGCCTCAGACACACACACACACACACACACACACACACACACATACACACAACCTAGCCATGTAAGCTTGGGCAAGTTACTTTACCCCAATTGCCCTCCAAAAGACAAAAAAAAAAATAGTCTAATTAGAAGGCTAGTGTAGACAAAAAACAAAACTTTTTTTTTTTTTTAACGTGGAGATGAGAATAGAAGGAAGGGCAGAAAGAAGAACAAAATGAACAGAACAGCTTTGGAAAGCTACAGATTGTGCTTAGTATAAAATGGAAAAGAAAAGTAAGCTATACATAATGAAGACCTGCAGTTTTGATAGTGAGGATGGCAATAGGTTTTTTTTTTTTAAGTAATTGGGGTTAAGTAACTTGCTCAAGGTTACAAGGCCAGTTATTTCTGGGTGTGGTGCTAAGCATCAGAGCCCCGGTTGATCCCAGGTCATCCCTACCCTGGGGCCAGTGCTCTTACTCACTGAGCCACCTGGCCACCCCAGCCCAAGCAAACTTTGAAGTCAAGATTGTAAAAATTTATTGTTATGCTTTACAGAGGGCAGGGGTTCTTAGGGAACCTGCAAGTTTATTGTTACGCTGTACAGTGGGCAAACGTTCTTAGGAAACCTGCAAACTTAAAGAAGTCACAGGTATAGTTTTAAGGAATCAAAACAGTAAACCAGATGTTAATTATGCTAACTAGGTGAGTAAGGGTGGGATTAGGGAGGCATTAAGGAGTGGTAAGTGCTTAAAGGAATATGCCCTTTTAATGTCAACTTGGAAGGCGTATTGCCCATAATTCACTAGGAAATAGCCCAAGGTGAGGCTACCTGGAGGTGTGGTTTTAGGCTTGAAATGTCACTAAATCAGATAGTGGTCAAGACTGACTGAGAAGTACCTAGTCTGCCACCCATCAGTGTCATGTTTGACAAGATGGATGTTGGGACTGACAGAGACTCAGTATGTGTATAATTGGCTAAGGGGTTAAATTATAGATAGTGCATTGAAGGATTCATAGATGCAGCTGGCCATTATACTAAGGGGAGATAACATTTGCCTAATCTAAAATGTTTATAGATGGTTTAGTGAAGGATTCATAGGTGTAGCTTGTTATTGTTCCAAGCAGATGTAAACAGTTCATGAATTGTTGCTGGGCAGAGTGCTGGCAGGGGGAAGGAGCAGAGTTAATGCTCTGAGGCTGGGGAGGGAGAAATGTGATTTTACAGTCTGGTTTTACAAATTGATTTTACAAACTGATGTTACAAACTGATATTACAGACATAGATCCCAAGCACCCCATCATTCCCCCCTTAAACAGATGGTACCCAAAATCATTTGGGGAGAAGGGATGAAGGTCTCAGTTTCCCAATGCTGCTTCTTGATGGGGTAGGGTGTAGAGTTGTCCCTGCTTCACAGGGTTCCATTGTTCAAGGGGCTGGGTCTGTAGCCAGTGTCCAGAACCTGGCTGATGTCAGGTCCAGGGGGTGATGGGTCATGGTCTTGGACAGTGGTTGGTACTCAGCCTGAGATGTCATCTGCAAGTGAAGGGTGCTGAGCCTAGAAGACACAAATCTAGCAAAAAGACTAAACAAACAAGGGCCAAAAAGAAGTAAGAGAAAATTGACCAGAGGTGGGGTGAGTATGGGCTAGTATAATCCATTACTCAGACTATTTCACTTTTCTTTATATTTCTACTTACTACATAGACAAGATACCTCATTAATTATTATTCTTTTACTAACATAACTGTACTGCCTTTGACAAAAGAGGTTCCTGACTTGAACCTCACAACTGAATAGTAGACATATATCCTTGTTTCACAAAGCTTGTTTATCCTCTGATTATATTCACCCTGGAAGAAAGAGATACTTCAAAAATTGAATCTTTTACATATACATTAAGTTACAAATGTTAACTTTTGCTTAGATAATGGAATAACTACAAATTCATATCAAAACAGCAAGATCTCTTCTGCTTTACAACTCATTATATTAATTTAGCAATAAATTTATCTTGCAAATAAAAGTTTTAGTAGGCCTCTTAAAATCACACTAGAGATTTAAAAAATTTCTTTTTTTCTTCTAAATACTTCTAAAAGTATTTTCCCCTTCTTTCAACAGTTTCAAGATTTATAATTGATCACTAAACTTTTATGAAGAAAGTTAGTTGAAAACTTTAAAAATGATCTTAAGCAGTTTGTGTAATTTTCTGCACATGTTCTAATTCTAGATGAAAATAATATTAGATTTTCCAGTAAGCTAACACGAAAGAGCTCACATCTTTTTATGACTACTTGCTCTGATCATAGAAACCTGCTATAGAAGGAAAGAAGCAGGGACATGTGACATTCCAAATATGACAGGATAAAACATCTTTGGCTCTGTTTAAATTCAGGTAAAGTCACAGATATCCAACCATGCAGCATCTTTTCCACCTCAAAACTTGACTCAGGAATATGTAGGAAACATTCCTTTTCAAAGGAACCCCATGGGTAAACTGAGCCAGGAGGGATCCCATTCCAGACAGGCTAAGATTGTCCCTTCGGCCTTTATCAAATGCAGATTTCCACCTGTCCACAGTACAGGATCACATTCTCTCTGAGTAGCTTGTGGCATTTTCTCTCAGATACTGATTTAATGCAGACAACTATACCCAAATTCAAATTAAAAACAAAATTTAGTTGTGGTCCCAGTGCCTTTTACCTTAAACAATAAGCTTCACCAATCACAGCTTAGAGTCAGTTATTTATTTCTATTCTCATGGAGCTGCAATAAGCAATAAAGATTTATCAGGTCTCACAAATGTAAGGAATTCCATTTACCATCTTTCCTTCTCAAATATAAAAGCCAATTGATAGAAATCCCTTTTAATCTTCTCAACTTCTTAGCGAGTTAGGTTCATTTAAAAACTACATGACTAAAACAAGTTCCTTTCCCAGGCTGAATGATCTTGCCTAATAGAAATAGTTTCTAGGGGATTTGGCAGTTTTACAACATCATACATGCAGGAGGACTATTCTGAATGGGCAGAACTAGTCAGAATAAAGTTTTCATCCAGTCTCCTCCTTTCCACATACAGTAATCAATTAACAATTTTGGGTTTTAACATTAAACCAGTAGCCAAAATAACTTCGTTAACAATCTTACAATTTTAAACAATCTTAACTGAAACTTCCTTTTAAACAAAGACAGACTTGGAAGCTTATGATTTCCCAAATTACAATACTCCAAGATTTTAAGAGAAACTGCTTCTCATACAACATAGATAATACAACTGTTTACCTGTAACAATATCATAAACAATTATCATGTTCTTAAATTTGAACTTTGAAATAAAAACAAATGAATTACCAATCTGGTGACCTTAAAACTGGTGACCAGTTTTTGAAGTTACACAGAACTAAAATTTTCTTGGTGCCACACAACCAATCAACTTATCACTAGAAATAAATTACATTCTGGAATCTCACATAGATGGTGAATATGGTGATCCATAAACCTTCAAAATAACATAAATACATCCTTAGATGAAGCAAACTTGAAAACCACATCCCTATATTTTTCTTTCCTTTTTTTTCAGGTTTTTCATTTGCTCAATAAGAATTCTACAAAATGACTTTACAATTCACTGTGCACAGAGAACCATTCATTTCATTGTTAGTAATGTGGGAACTATAACTTTAAATCCTTGTATATTTCCAGAATAGCCAAAAAGTTAAATGAACAATCAGCTATCCTAGTAAATATCAGCAGTATTATTACTACCAGCTTGTATCTCAAATGTAACAGCTTTAAATCATGAGATTTTATAACATAAAAAATCCAATTCACATGAAATAAACATTATAAAATAGGGTTAACAGAATTGATAAAGTAACATAGCTGGTTTTACACAACTTTTTTCTCCATCTTTTAGTTTCAACAAAATTCAGATTAAAAACTGCTTTACCTAACATCATTTCTGGCTCACAATGGTCACTCAATTTTTACAGCATAAGAGGATTTTACAATTTAGAGATACCATAATAACACAATGACATTAATTGCATTTCAAAATCATCACATACAAAAATTATTAATAGAAAATTAGACTTACCAGTGCAGAGGCTTTTGTCCTCTCCCCACAGTTGAAGAGCCTGGTTGTTGACCCAGGGGTTTGAAAGGAGAGAGGGTCATCTGCATGCCTTGAGGTGTGGGCGTCAGGATACCCAGGGGCCCTTGACATAGCTGCTATGCCTCCCCCCATATTTTTTTTTCAAGTGGGGAAGGGTAACTCAAATTCCCTATTATTCTTCAGCACTCTATTTTTTTTTTGCTAGGATGAGAGACTTTAATAAATTTTTGTAAAATGTTTTCAGCTGATTTAACTTTTACTCCAATAAACTTTATTTATGTGTCCACTTCTTAAAAAACTTCTTTGAAAGTGATAGCTTTGACTTCTCCAGCAAAAGTGATTTTTGGGGAGTGGCACCTACTCCATTATCTCACTACTAGAGAACCCCCCAAAAACCCTCACTTTTCTTATCAAATCTTAGAAAATATTCTAATTTGCCTAAATGCCAAATAGTAAAATGAATTCTGACTTATCTTTAGCATCAAATTAGGAGTGATACTTTTTACTTTTCACATGAATTCAGTTGACTTACAGTTTCATTCTAATACACAGATTTTTTTTTCTAATAAGTGAGGCCAGAAATGCTTGTTCATATGTCCCTTTGATATGAGGGAAAAATTCACTTATTATTTCTTATCACCTTCTCCTCACTCCACTTGGCCAGAGTGGAATGAAGAGGAGGAGATTTTGAAACTTTTAAAGATCTTAAAACTTCTGTTCATACTTTTCAATAGCAAATAACTTATACCTATCTTAACTTCCTACCCATGCTCCCTTCTTTGCTACATGCTTAAAATTTCTTGCTTTTCCTACACTCTTAGACTTTCTTGCTTTTCCTACACTCTTAGACTTGCATTTACCATCATGTAACCTAAACAAGATGATATTTTCCTCTCTTTCTCTCCCTCTCCAGCCTGCATTCAGTAGCAGGGAAAGGGAGGAGGAGGGAAAGAGATAACAGCATTCCAAAGGAATGTCCAGCTGCAATTTATACCTTACAGGGTATTAGATTACTCACTCACACTCATTCACACAGCCACACAAAAACAGAACAGAGAGAAAAACTGACAGGAAGTTTCCAAAAGCTCACAGAGGATTGCCAGAAATCCTCGGTACAAATCACATGTTTGCTTGGCCTCCAGATAGATGCTAATGGGGGCCAGGTAAGACTTGCTTTAAGATACCCTAGGTGCAGATCCCCAAGTGTAGGGGGAAACTGTCCCATCCTTTCTTCTTGAGGTCTTGAAGACCGAGTTTTTTCCAGTTAACCAAAAGACATCCCAGGGGTGAGTCTCAGGGTATGGAGGGAAACTGACACATGCTTTCTCTTGCCCTTAAGCCAAAGAGTCCCGGTAGTCCCTGCTTTAGCTCCGACATCTCCGAGAGAAGCTCTGCCTGTGAATTAGTCTCCACGCAAGTGTTCCCAAGACAGAGCATCCTCCATCCAGAGGGAAGTATGTCTGGGTCTAAGGTATACCCACTCTGGTCTGGCCAAGACTGGAACCCACGTCCCCAGCAAGCCTTCATAGGTGCTTGAGGGGGAAAGAACCCGATGTACAGGGAGAGAGGGAGGAGATGAAAGGAGCTTACCATGACTCCAAGAAAGCTTGAGACCTCAGACTTTAATCCTGGCTGGCTTGCCAAAATGATGGGGGGATGGCAATAGGTTTTACAGGGGCTCTAATTGATGACCAGAGTCCTTGAGTCTGGAAGGAATTCACTAGGTCCAAGAAAACTTTGAAGTTAAGACTGTAAAAGTTTATTGTTACGCTTTACAGCAGGCAGGGGTTCTTAGGGAACCTGCAAGTTCATTGTTACGCTGTACAGTGGGCAAGCATTCTTAGGGAACTTGCAAACTTGAAGAAGTCACAGGTATAGTTTTAGGGAGTCAAGACAGTAAACCAGATGTCAATTGTGCTAACTAGGTGAGTAAGGGTGGGATTAGGGAGGCATTAAGGAGTGGTAAGTGCTTAAAGGAATATGCCCTTTTAATGTCAACTTCGCAGGCATATTGCCCATAATTCACTGGGAAATAGCCCAAGGTGAGGCTACCTGGAGGTGTGGTTTTAGGCTTGAAATGTCACTAAGTCAGCTAGTGGTCAAGACTGACTGAGAAGTACCTTGTCTGCCACCCATCAGTGTCATGTTTGACAAGATGGATGTTGGGACTGACAGAGACTCAGTATGTGTATAATTGGCTAAGGGGTTAAATTATAGGTAGTGCATTGAAGGATTCATAGATGCAGCTGGCCATTATACTAAGGGGAGATAACATTTGCCTAATCTAAAATGTTTATAGATGGTTTAGTGAAGGATTCATAGGTGTAGCTTGTTATTGTTCCAAGCAGAAGTAAACAGTTCATGAGTTGTTGCTGGGCAGAGTGCTGGCAGGGGGAAGGAGCAGAGTTAATGCTCTGAGACTGGGGAGGAGAAATGTGATTTTACAGTCTGGTTTTACAAATTGATTTTACAAACTGATATTACAGATGTAGATCCCAAGCACCCTATCAGTTTCATGTAAAATTACAGATCCAACAGAGGTTGCAGACCCTGTAGATGGAGGCCCCAGGGCTGGTGTCCAGCCCTGGTAACTTTGAGATACCTTGGATTCTGCCTCTTCCTGCAGAAAGCAGCAGTGACCCAGAGCCCTGTCACTTACCCCTCTATGCCACCTAGTGTGCCTCCAGGGGGTGGGGGGGGGGACCACCAGCCTCCAGCAGCAGCAGATGATTCAGCTGTTGACTGGAGGAGGAAACTCCCAGATATAGATATCAGAGATTAGTTGGATTAGAACCAGGAGATTAGAACAGATGGAGCAGCTCAATGCCATGGGCCTCCTCATTTGAGAGGTGTGGCAGACCTTGATTACCAATGGTGGTGATATTAATGCAGCCATTGAGACACTGTTGGGGTCTCAGTGCTTCTAGTCCCTGAGTTCATCCCTACCACCAACAACCCTATCCAAATATGCACACCAGTGACCTCCCCCTACATCATTCAGTTCCTTTGACAGCTCCTTGACCTCTCCAAATCCATAATGTCAACTCCTATGACTCTTTACCCCCTCCCTCTGGCTTTCAAGTCTCTTCAAACAGTGGGGAAGGGGGCATTTGGGACATGATAACATAATCCCATAGCTCTGTCTTGATTTTCTTGGTTCTAAATGTGCATCTCTCCTCCAGTCTGCCCCTGCCTGACCTTTGGCAGATTATCTGATTGATTCACTTAATTTATCAGGGAACATTGGTGTGCCCCTATAATTGATTATGGAATCTTTTTGTGTTTAATTCTGGCCATCTCCCAGCTTCCTTATCAGAGCTCTCTCCCAACATTCCCACCAGCCCCATCTCCAACCTTATTCTCCCCCTCCTTAATGAAGAATTGTGAGTTTCTATGTTTCCAAACAGAAGAGGGCAGGTGAAGCAGGCAGTTAGTTATTTTAAGACACCCTTCTTATTGTTCCCCCAGTATATACTCCTATTTTGAACATCCTTTGTGTGCACAGCCCTTACATGGACTCTGCTGTGAGATAGAACAGGAGAAAATGTCTCCCCATTTGGGCAGGAAGATGGATCACTCTTTCAGGACACAGACACAAGGAGGGATGATCCTGGCAGACAGGAATCTAGCTATCAGTGCTGCAGATATGGAGTGGAGTCCAGTGTTGGGGGGCTTCCTGGAGGAGAGTAGATGTGCCACTTGTTGGGGCAGGTCAGAATGGGTAAAGAGTCAGAAGCTAGAAAAAGCCAATAGTCCTAAGGAAAATTGTGTTTGCTAGATTGGGATGGAGAGTTAATCTAGTAGAAGGGATTTACAATTCCAAATTAGGGATTGTAATTAGAAGGGAGAGGGTGTAATTCTCAATACCCAGAATGGTCTCTGTTGACTACATAACCTCCAAGCCCAGAATTTTTATATCCTTCCCCTTTGTCTCCCTCCCTCCTCCTGGTCACCCCATGTCTGACACAAATACGACCACTAGGGGCTTGTCCAGGTCTTAAGTGACCAGTGCATATGACCCTCTCCTGGGAAATAGGGTTTGTCCCAGAAGGGGCTGGAATTTCTTCCCTACCCCTGAGGGATGTTTCAGGGGGCAAGTTCCTATGGTCTAATTTTAGAACTATTTCCCCCAAAGAGCAATGATATTATACAACTATTGTTATATTATATTATGTTATGTTATGTTATATTTCTTTTCTTTTCTTCTCCCCCTCCCACAACCTTATACCTAACACATAGATAGACTTCCAAGAATTATATGTTCAATGAATGATTACTTAAGTGAGTTTTTTCTCCCCTAGAAATTCTCTCAGAGGAAAGTACATTCTACTTGAAGAAGACCCGAATTCAGATACTGACATTACTCTTGAGAAGTCACCACCCCTCTGGGTTTGTCTGTTCCCCTGAAAAATGAGGAAATTGCACTAGTGATCTCTAAAGTCACTGTCAGCTATAAAATCCTTTTGATTTCCCTGAAAGGTGCTTGCTCTAAAGTACAAAAGGAGGGAGAGGCTAGGTGGTGGCTAGGTGGCACAGTGAATAGAGAACTGGCCCTGGAGTCAGGAGGACTTCAGTTCAAATCTGGCCTCAGACACTTAACACTTACTAGCTGTGCAACCTTGGGCAAGTCACTTAACCCCAATTGCCCTGCCTTCCCCCTCCAAAGAAAAAAAGAGCAAAAATAAAGTACAAAAGGCATCTGTTCTCCACTGTCTGATCAACCAGTCAAAGAGACTGCCTTATTTTGGAGCTATTTAATTTTGATTTTTCAAGAATTCAGTACAACCTTTAAAGTTATATCTACATAAGGCATAAAGAAAATTCCTTTTTTTGAGATGGCAGAGTAATGGCAAGGATGCTCCCAAGCTCTCCCAAATTCCCTACTGAATAACTTTAAAATAATGCTTCTGGAGCATCAGAAATACAAAAGAATGGGGTGAAAAAATTTTCCAGCCCAAGACATCTTAGAAAGTTGTCGGAAAAAAATCTGTCTTACTGGGGTGAAAGTGGAGCACAGTCCAGCACAGATCAAGCCCCAGCAAGCTAGCAGCAGACCTCAGGAGGGTGAATGAATTTGTGGTGGTGGCTCCTGGAGCTTTTAGCCCACAGATAGTAAGGGGGTCAGACAATTAGTCAGAAGGATATCACATAAGACCCTTAGATGGCACTGGGTGAAGGACTCTGTTGAATTGCCCATGTGTGGTTCCAAGTCACATTCTCAGGGTGAGACAAAACACTAGCACACCATAGCTTGAGGCCACAGGGGAGCAGTGACCCTGGTCAAAATTCCAGGATAGAAAAGAGTGCTTGTGGCCACTCTAAGACCAGAGCACAGGTCAGGAGAGCAGTGAGTGACCACACCTCTCCTTAGATCATATCACCTTGGAAGAATAGAAAATTTACAGACACCCGGAACTTGCTCTGAAAACAAGCTATAAATCTGAAGCTTGGGATAATGCCCTCTCTACCCTAGAAGCAAAGTCCAACTTCAACATACAGTTAAGATTCAAGAAATAGGCTGGAAAATAAGCAAAGAACAAAATGGGGTTATGAAATGTTGGATTTGACTGAAAAATGACTGGACAAAAAAAAAGTAATTTATTAGGTATTAATTTCTTCTATTCTATGGGTCTTATTAATATGGGCACTTTTTTTCAGTGGTAGCAACATCATAAATCAAGGGCATGGGTTTAAATTTTCAAATTAAAAAAAATGTTCTTTCGTCTCCTTCCCCCTCTTAATAAAAACAACAAACCCAAACTAGATAACTTTGGATGGAAAATAAAGAAAAACTGATTAATGGTTGCCTTTTATGAAAAAGTTTGCATTTTATTTTACTCCTGAGTTATGTGTAACCAATGTCATGATGAAATGCATACACTATGTACTTAATTTATGGCAATGGTTAATAGGGTACAAAAGAGGATTCAGAGACAGGAGACTGTTTCTATTCTTAACCTACTAAGCAGACAGTTCCGGAAAGTGAGTAGATAATAATGCAAAGCTCTAAGTACATATTCTTGATAACAAAATATAAGCATAGCTTAATGAGAAGCAAATCACAACAATTCTAAAATAAGCAATTGTCTTTATATCCTGCTACAGATGCAAGACAATCATAGAAAACAATTAGGTAAGGAGTTCTTGGCTTTTGTAGGTCTGGCTTTCCAATCTAACTTCTGCTGGAATTGTAGAAAAGAGAAGATTGCCAAGTTGAAACATAAAAGTAAAAGATGTGAGTATGAGATGAAACATAGGAGTAGACAAATGATCTGTAATGTAGTATTCCAAGCATTAAAAGTTACAGAAATATGGACTCTTTAGATTCTTAGATGATAAACACTTATGAAAGAGAACATGTTCTGTTAGAATTACGATAATTCTACTCTTTGGGAGAAAGGAAAACATACATTTCCCATTTCTAATCAAGATAGTCTTGTACTTCATTCATCTTTTCTAATGAATGGAGTCATGGCATATTTTCTTTTCGGCGCAAATAGAAATCAAAGCATCTAATTTCCCCAGAACATAAAACAATACTTTGGCAGACCCCTACATCATTCATCATTTAGCTGCACTGAAATTAATATTCTTTGAGTGTCTGCATGGTGAGAAAAACAGTCACCAGAAGGTAAAGAGATGATCAGAAACTTGGAATAGTGGGAAGAAAAAGTTAAGTATAGAATGTATACCTTGGGGTCACCACGAAGTCCAAGGATAACATATAATGTGATGGATTATATTGACCTTTGAAGACAAATTTAATAATTTGAAAATAAACTTTGAAAACATAGAAATATGCATTTGTTCATAGACTCTGTATATGTGTCACAACTAAAAACCAAGCAGTAGCTAAGAATAATTGTCATACTAATAAGTAAAAGTTTTTAATTCTAATATTGCCAAAATTTCAGCTTCTAAATAAGATGCTGATATTTTGTATAATAGTTACGTATGTGGTAAATCACCCTACTAGACTAGAAACTTCAAGAAGGCAAGGACATTGTCATACCTCAACTTATCTAAACTTTCTAAATTTACACAGAAGTCTGGCAGAGTACTCTGCATGCAATAATGCTTACTGAAAGAATATTTTTTTTGTCACTGAATTGATGCCATCTGTCTATCACTGAACAAGAATATGATTGAATTTCTACAATTGTGTTTTAATTTTGTTCTTCATCTTCTTAGTAGGGGTTCAGACTAGATATCCTTAACCAACTAAACATAAAACTTAATTTAAATTGGAGTGATTCATCTGGATGGTAGGAACTGAGTAAATCATAGTTCAAGAATCCACTGATTATATTTGCCTACTGCTGGACACTAGGTGTAAGCTAAAAGTTTTCAAGTTATATTCACCTTAAATGAATCTTTTTAAATGTAAAATGATTTTGCAGAATATTTCACTTTATAAGTTATGCTATATATACAATATCTGCTAACCTGGCAGATTGTTTTGATCAATGAGAACTGATGACCAGTTATGAGGAAACTTTCCAATGTTTTCAAATAAAGTCTACAATTCTTAAATAGCTTGAAATAATCTTTCAAAGAAATAATAAAAATCAAACTTTCTACTGTTGTATTCTTTTGTCAGTTTACACTGATGATTCCTCATATTAGTAGAGTATTAGCAGTGATTATAATGTTATTTTTCTTTAGGCATCCTATACCTATCATTTCTAAGACCCAGTCTAGTTTTCCTGAAAGTCTTTGAAAGGTTTCTTTGTTCTCTGATAGCTTTGTCACTGCTTTTTATGCCTTTTTAGAATATGCTGAATCATAGCAGTGTCCTAGATTCCAAGCAGCTATATTCCTTGACTTGCTGTAGTGAGACTGTGATGCAACACATTCGCATCATAAGATCTAAGGGACTATAATAGTGTGCTCCAGCTACATGAACACAATATCCTTCAAAGAATGGTTGTAGTTCTTACTTTGAAATGAGAAGTAAGCAGAACGCAAAAGCAGGAAAGAATTGGAAACTATTTCCCAAGGAAAGAACAATGACAGCCATGGAAAGACTGATGCTTAGATTAATTCTTAAATAGGGGATAATGAATTATCAATGTAAACCAAGTCAGCCTCCCTGAAAGTCCTTTTCCTATACTTTACCACAACATGGAATTTACCCCGAGTTTTTAAAGACCATGCTTTCAGACTGTAAGTTTTGGCAACTGCTGTCAACCTTGAAAAGTTTCAGATATGGGGCCTCTCATACAAGGACCTGCATACCTAATTTAATTCAATTCACCAAGATACTTATTATGGACAAAGCACAGGGCTACACCCACAAAAGCAAAAACAAATAGTCCCTGGAGATTATGGTCTATATGTATCTAATACAAGATAAATTGAGAAGAAAATAGCACTAACTAGGGGAAGAGGGGAGGGAGAAGACAAGGGAAAGCTTCACAGATGGTTGGCACTTGTGCAGAACTTTGAAGAAAGACAAGAATTATGAGAAGTTAAGATGAGGAGGAAATACAATCAAAGTATGAAGGACAATTTATGGAGGCAGGAGATGGTATGTTAAGTATGGGGAACATCTAGTAGTATAATTCAGTTAGAATGTAGAGTTCACGAAAAGGAGTAACATAATCTAAGGTTAGAAAGAAAGGTGGGTGTCACACTGTGGAGGGAGAGTCTTAAGTGCCAGGTTAAATTTCTATTTTAAACATGGAAGATTATTTTATCCTAAACACTGGAGTAACTGCATGGCATGGTCAGACCTGTCCCTTGGGAATACTATTTTGGCAATTATATGGAAGATAAATTGGGGTGACAGAATGAGAGGTCATTTAAAAGACCTTAGCTTAGGCAAGAGAAGGTGAGGGTCTAAACCAGGGCACCATTTGCAAAAAAGACAGAATTTAAATAGATAAGAGGAGAACCTGGAGTGGTATCCCCCAAACCTAGAGAGAAGACAATTATCAAGGCAAAGATATTGGTCAGCAGTGTCAAAGGCTACAGAGAAGTCAAGGATGATGACTGAGAAAATGCCTTTGGATATGGAGACGAAGAGATCATTAGTAAATCTAGGAGATCAGGTTATAGATTGGACCACAATTGGACCACTGCCCAAGCTCCACTTAATGGCTGTATTTTGGGCCCTCCAGGCTTAGAGTGAATGTCAATGATCACTGTTTCTCTTTGGAATTGCAACTCTGAGGGTCTTCCCCTCCCAGCTTGATCTTTTTTTCCCCCTTTTTCTAATTAAAAGGGCCATCCTTTCACTCCCTTCTTAAAGAGGCTTATTCACTGAATGGGCATTACCTCACTCTAAGTGAGACCCTGAAAAGGCCTTAGCCTAAAAGGGCCAGGGTCTCCCATAGCATCCTGAGTCATCTCCAGTAATCCTGATGAATATCTGGTCACTGGATCCAGATGGCTCTGAAAGAAAAAGGGAGGCTGGTGACCTTGCACAGCACTCCTTCACTCAAATCAAAGTCAACTGCAAGTCATGTCATCATTTCCCTGATGTCATGTTCCTCTTCGAAAACAAAGGACAAACACTAGTAAATCTAGAGAGAGATACAGATTTATGATTTGAAATCATAAAATATTGTGTATTTAAGTGGTTTAAAGATACTTCGATGGTTATATTCATTACCATATTGAAGGCATGCTTGGGACCCTGTGCTTGAACCCCAGTTTGTAAAATCACATCCAGTTCCAAAATCACATTTCTCCCTAACCTCAAATCTCCTAGCCTCAAAACACTGTCTCGGGCACTTTCTCTCCAGCTCAAGGGCAGCATGCCCTAGCCAAATACTTCTCTGTCTTCCTGATATAGTGGCCAGCTGCACCTGTAGAATTTAGTAGTTTGACCCAACTGTGTACTGGCTGAAGCAGCATATCTATCATATGTATCCTAGACTCAGTCATATGTATACTCCCTAGCTCATTATACACATCCTGAATCCCTTGTTATATGTGCCTTAGGCTTGGGATATACTATACTCCCAACATCCATCTTGTCAAACATGACACTGATGGGGCGGCCAGGTGGCTCAGCAAGTAAGAGCACCAGCTCCATTGTCGGGATGACCTGGGGATCAAATCCGGGCTCAGATACTTAGCACCACACCCAGAAATAATAACTGGCCGTGTAACCTTGAGGAAGTTACTTAACCCGATTGCTTTAAAAAAAAAAAAAAACATGACACTGATGGGTGGCAGCTTGGTCAGCCTTGACCACTAGCTGACTTAGTAATGTTTCAAGCCTAAAAACACACCTCCACATAGTCCCCCCTTTGGTTACTTCCCAGTGAAGTCTGGGTAAAATTCCTGCACAGTAGATATTAAAAGTGCATATTCCTTTAAGAACCGACCACTCCTTAACCACTTCCTAATCCCGCCCTGAGTCCTCCTATTTAGCATATTTGGCACTTGTTACACTATAGAATATCCTATATAAACTTTAACTATACCCCTCTAAGGTTGCAGGTTCCCTAAGAACTCTTGCCCACTTTATAGTGGGTAACAATAAATGTTTGCCACCTTGACTTAGAGAATGCTTGAGTCTGTGAATTCATTCCAGACTGCATTCCAGGGACTCTGATTATTGGAGTTCTTGGACTCCCTGAACCCCATGAACCTCATCAATATGTTAAAAAATTCTTCTAAAGAAGGTTGCATTTATATAGTGTCATCACCAACCATTCTCATTGAATTTATACTTGTTTTTTTTCTAAATTGACATTGATTGTTTAAGAATTATTTAGATACTGTCTTAGGAAAATATTTTAAATGGAGGAGACATTAAATTAAAACCATAATTGATAAACTAGTTTTTGTAGAATATACTATTAATGACAATCACATGTATATATATACACATACACACATATCTAATATACATTATGTATATAAGTGTGTGTAGATTAAAAAAAATCATTAGAGATTAGTCCAATAGGTATAATTCTTATCTTGCAGTTTTTGTTTAATCTTATATTAAACTATAGATAAGGTGGATACTATGGGCCACTTATAATAAACTTCAGTATGTTTAAGGCTAAGATGGGAAAGGGAGTAAAGGAGCAACAGGTATTTGGGCTTGGCTGCCTTTGGATGATGTAATAACAATGATTAAGGTAATTGATGGTGGTGATCCCTTCATGTGGGTATTTACTTCATTCACATTGACTTATAGCTTGATGCCCTAAGTGGCTGTTGCTCCTTGAAATGTATGATAGATATGATGTTTCTGTTAGATAATTTTCCTCAGAATAGACCATTAAGAAGTCATTTTGCAGATGATACCTAGTCTTTCTGAAATAAATGTTTTCTTATTGCCCTAGAATTCACCTAGATTAGAAAATAGTGAGCTTCTATGTCATGTGGGAAAAAAAGATGGACTATAAAAGGTACCGTTTGTAAATCATTGCTGCCACACTTGTGCAAAGAACTCATCCAGCTTACCCCCTGTCAAGTAAAATTACATCAAGGAGCAGTAAATAGAACAATTTTCACCTGTTGCATATGCCACCTCCCAATCTCTCTCTCTCTCTCTCTCTCTCTCTCTCTCTCTCTCTCTCTGTCTCCCTCCCCCCCACCTCCTCCCTGTCTCTATCTCTCTCTCTTTACCAATAAGCACCTTTTTCTTCAGAGTGGAGAAAGGAAGAGAGGAAGAACTTTAGAAACATACCTTCAGTAAAACTCTAGTGATCTTCAGAAAGTGAAGTATTTTTATTTTCCAATGTATGTTTTAGAGGAAGGGGCCAAAAGAAATGAAAATTATGCACATCAGAAAACATTTGATTACTCAACAAGGATTTTAAAGTTGTACTTAGAACCAAAAGCTAAAGATAGGAAAAGTATGTAGCCATTTGAAGTGAAATATGAAGTAGGGTGTAGTAAGGGGCACTTTTAATATTACTTTTTACAAATACATATATTCTTAATGCCATAAAATTCTGTTCTTCATGTAGGGATTTACTTCATAGTAATATGTATTGTTAACAAGAAGGCTCAAAGTCACTAGTGAATGGTAGTAATGCAGTGAGTAGGGTTAACAATTTCTAAACCATCATTTGGAAACACAAATGTTTCATTACAGTTCTGGATGTAGTCAATTGACTTTTTGATTTTATGAGAAAGATAACAGATTATAACAAACAAACTTATAAAACATATAAGCATTTGACTTGGTAAAAAATTTAATTTGAACTTAAAAAATTATACATATGTTTACTAGCCCGATTTCTGTGAATCACTGGGGTCTATGTCAAAAAGGAAAAATGTACTATTAAACCTAAAAAAGAATTTATTTTAAAATGAAAACAATCAGAAAAAAGGAATACTGGAATATCAATTCTCTAATTTAAGATCAATGTTTCAATAAAAAAGTAAAGTAATATGGTATTGTTGCATATCGGTAACATAGACACTTTAAAAATACTTTGTTGTGAAATTCAGGAACTACTAGATTGAGCATAAAAACACAAAGTATCTTTGTTGAGGATGTTTTAGTTCATAAACATTATATCCATTTAACAAACAAGGGAAAATGACTTTTAATGGAAAAAAAGGTTTTCATAAACTATAGCAAAGTTGATAATGACCTTATTTTGAAAAACTACTTTTATAAGATTTAGCCTTGGAAGATTTTTCTAAGTATTTAAAACTTGGTAATTACAGATTTTATCCATAAAAATTGGTGCTTTTAAAGTTACATAGTTGTATAAACTACTGGACAAGTATATCTTTAAAAAGTGACAAGGATGCTATTATTTTTTGCTACTCTACACAGGCTTAATTCTCATCACCCTCTAATGAATTTTTCTTCAAAAGGATTCCTATGAAAGAGAAAGTGAAGGTTCAGAAGGGAATAGGGACCAACCCAGTTGTATTGAAAATTTGCCAGGATAATGAAATGGCAGAATTCTATGAAAGAGCTTTTTGGTTATCAGTAATGTAGAGTATATAAACAGTTAAAGGTATAGTAAGGCATTCGCAACATAAGCTGGAGGGGCATATAGCTTCATGGCCCTTGAAAGTAATGCTTCAATTTCTTACCAGAATTTATGGAATGTTTTTGCATATACTGTACATCTATTTGCTATCTTCTTGTAAACAGTTTTTACATATGAATAAAAAAACCATTTAAATGGTTTTATGATAACAACATGTAGCAGATGATCAGTATGCCAATAGAAATAACTACCATTCCAGAGAAATCAGATATCTCCCTTTGAAGGCTAAGTTTTGCAAACAGAAAATATAAATATGGTTCACTTCAAACATTAACTTCTGCCCTCTGCAAATATACATGAAGTTTAAGTGTTATGCTGTGTTTGTTCACTGTCAAATTTCACGTGTTGCTATTAGATAACATTACCTATAATCCGTTACATGCCATTAGAGGACACTACTATTCATAAGCAGTCACATGCATTAGAGTTAGGGTCACCAGCTGATGCATTATTACACATTGTTTGCACCTCAAAAACAGAACCACTACAGTGAGGGTCACACTTACAAATCTTCCTGGCTGAAGGACAAATTAGCCCATGCATGAAAGTGACTAGCTTCAGCCCTCTCTTGGGAAAGAGGTGATCTAGGACTCTTGCAGCCCTTCCCCTTCTTGCACACTAACTCCCATGATTTCTTCTTCTCCAGGTAGGGCTTCTGCTTTGGCTTCTTCTTTGGCTTCTGCTGAAGCCTCAGGTTCTGTCTGGGGTTCCTCTTTGTCACTTATATCTGTTTCATCTTGAGGTTCTGTCACTGCAATTACCACCTCGGTGGAGCTTTGTTTTTGACTTTCTATTTCCTTCTGAGATGAACTTTCTTTCCCTTCACTGTCTTCATGGGATACTGGAGGACACGTGTCCTGAAGGCAGGTGTTACTGTGGCTGCTGGCACTGCCCAGTCGGGTGGAGGCCACCACTGCTTTCACTGCAGCCTAATGAAAAAGAGAAAAGTAAGATTTTAGCTTCCTTTGAAAATGGATCAGTAAAGATCAGTCCTGATGTTGTTAGGGAATCGATAGCATAGGTAAATATTCATTCATTCTTCGAAGAAGTATTTCAGACATGAATCCAAATGACTTTTTAAACATCATTTTGAAAATGAAAAAGTTAAGAATAATAACTTATATTTACATTATCTTAAAAAGTGATCTGTTCACAACAACCCTTTGGAGTAGTTAAATGTTATCTCTATTGAAAAGATGAGGAGCCTGTGCTTAGAGAGGTGAAGTGAATTATCAAAACCTCCTTAAATAGCTAGGAAGTGGAAGATTGTCTTTTCTTTTAAAAAAAAATTGCAAAAGTTTTATTTTACACATAACAAACAAGAAAAATGAGCATCTCTATATAAAGTAGAATAGAAAAATGAGAATATTTAAATAAAACCACAAATCTCTATTTCTAACAGCTTGCTTTTCCTTTTCAGTATATAATAAATTCAGCATGTGACTTTTAAAGTTGCCCTGATTTTCTGTATTTCCCTCAAAATGCTTCAATTCTTCTTCTTCTTCTTCTTCTTCTTCTTCTTCTTCTTCTTCTTCTT